>NC_086113.1:61545565-61845565 GCF_963921235.1 Mobula hypostoma
ACTTCACTGCGGAACTAGACACGGCTATCCGTTGAGTCCTTTGCTTTTTGATCTAGCTTTAGAACCCCTTGCCATTGCTTTTCGAGAATCTAATGATATCTGTGGTATTTTAAGGAGAGGTATTACCCACAAAATCTTGCTTTACGCTGATGATATATTGCTTTTTATCTCTAATGTTGAGACATCGTTACCTTGCGTACTTTCTTTACTCTCCTGTTTTAGCCAGTTTTCATGATATAAATTGAACCTATGTGAGTGAATTATTTAAATAATTTGGTATCAATTAATACTAATCTTTTTAAAATTGTAAGGAATCAATTTACTTATTTGGGTGTAATAGTCACTGAGGAGGTTTAGCCTAATTTTAGGTTTTATTACTGGGCAGTTAATATACGATATCTTGCATTTTGACTATTTTATATTAATCGTGTAGACTGTCCAGTGTGGGTTTCTTTAGACGTTAACGCTGTTAATAAATTTTCTATTATTTCTCTTCTTGGATCCTCGTTTCCTTTGTTTGTAAGTAAACTAACTGATAATTTAATAGTTAAACATACTCTGAGGATCTGGATACAATTAAGAAAACACTTTGGTTATTGAGATTTTCCCTTTCAAATCCCACTTATTCTAACTTTTTAAAACCCTCCTTGAGTGATTTAGTTTTTAAAAGAATGGGACAGGTTGGGTATTGAATGTTTTTGGGATCTGTCTGTTGGAGGAAATCCTTTTCCATTTAAGCAATTGTCAGCTAAGTATAGTTTACCCAAAATTTACTTTTTTAGATATTTACAAATCGGAGACTTTCTAAGATCTCAATTATGCACATTTCCTATAAGCTCAGATAAAAACTTACTAGACGTAATTTTCAATTTGACACCTTTTCATAATGGTTCAATATCTAATATTTATGGCGTATTACTGGAGACGAGGAATGTTCCTTTAGACAAAATTAAGAATCTCTGGGAACAAGATTTACAGACATCAATATCTGAGGAAACTTGGATTGAAATTTTTAAACTCGTTAATACTTCATCGTTATGTTCTCGCCATTCCCTTATACAATTTAAGGTGGTACATAGAGCTCATATGACTAAAAATAAGCTATCTCGTTTTTATTCGGATATATCTCCCTACTGTGACAGATGTAATAATGGAGAATCTTTATTAATTCATATGTTTTGAACTTGTCCGAGTCTTGAAAAATATTGGAAAGAAGTTTTTCAAACTTTTTCTTTACTTTTCAAAGTCAATTTTAAGCCTAATCCTCTGACAGCCCTATTTGGTATTGTTGCAGGACAAGATATCAAGCTGAAGACATCTAATTTACATATTTTGGCCTTTAGCTCTCTTATAGCTAGGAGGGTGCTTTTGTTTAAATGGAAAGATGTTTCTCCTCTTACTCATGCTCAATGGTTATGCAACGCTATGTCATGCTTAGATTTAGAGAAGATGTATTGTTCAATATCTGAACCTCGTCAAGACTTTTCAAACATTGTGGGGACCCTTTCTGAATTATTTTCAAAGCCTTCAATTCGTTGTTTAAATTCAGATGTTGGCTATTATTATTTTTTATTATATGAGAAGGTGTTTTACTTGTTTCTGCTTAATAAACAGCAATAAAAAGATTAGATTCTTTTTGTAATAAATTAGTATATTTCAATATAACTATTGATTAACTTGCATGAATATGGGGTAATGAGATTGTTATTATGAATAGATATAATGCAATTGGTATTTTTTTAATCTCTTTTGACCTTGTATATACTTTCTTGTACTCTATTCTTCTATGTAGAAACTAATAAAATATTGGAAAGAAAAGACATTACAGTTCTTGAGCATTCTTGACAAAGGGTGATTAACTTGAACCTAATATTGACACTTTTGAATGCAGTTATGGATCATGACATGCCCACATTTGTTTCTGACATTTCTTGTTTTTCTTTTAATCAGGTGTACACATACAAACTGAACACCTTAACCAGGGAAAAGGTGGTGGCCATGCATCCAAGCAGTGTTGAGGGTGTTGAGGATATGGCGAGTCTGGCAGATCTGCACGAAGGAGCAATCATGCATAACTTGCATATTCGCTACAAACGAGACAGTATATACGTAAGTTCAAAAATCATGTGCTACTGTTATAAGAACTAATGGTAGGAGCCATTCCATACCAGTGACAACCATGTACCAGTGGCCTGTGATTTCAAAGCCACAAATCCACGTTTCTGCTTTTGGAAAAGGTGCTGCAGATTCCCACTGTCAAAAATCTTTTTGGAAGCTAGACTAATTTATTTCTTGACAAATAAAAATTTGTTGGATAAAATGATCTCTGAGAGGAAATTTAAGTCGGGTACAGTGTGTACAAAGACTGAATTTCTTGGTGAATATAAAATGTACCCGCTGCTGGATTGAAGTTGCACCTGAGCAAATGGTGTGGTTAACAGATTGGAGCTACTTTTACTGGGGCCACATTTCTGGGCAAAATTCCACATGGTTGAGTAGCATGCCACTGTCCCAGGATGGATTGGCTGGTTCTAAAACATAGTCATCAGTGCCACGAGTAGGATGTTTGCTCCCATAGTCTTTGCTGTATTGAGGTGCTCAGCCATTTGCAGCTGTTAGGTGAAGTGACTTGAATTTCCAGCATCTGCAGATTTCCAAGCAACATACACAAAATGCTGGTGGAACGCAGCAGGCCAGGCAGCATCTCTAGGAAGAGGTACAGTCGACGTTTCGGGCCACACATTTCAATTCCATGTCCCATTCCCATTCTAATATGTCCATCCATGACCTCCTCTACTGTCAAGATGAAGCCACACTCAGGTTGGAAGAACAACACCTTGTATTCCGTCCGGGTAGCCTCCAACCTGATGGCATGAACACTGACTTCTCTAACTTCTGTTAATGCCCCTCCTCCCCTTCTTACCCTATCCCTTATTTTATTATATTCCCCCCCTTTCTCTCTCTCTTTTTTCTCCCTCTGTCCCTCACTATATCTTCCATCTTCCTCTGATGCTCCCCTCCCTTTTTCTTTCTCCCTAGGCCTCCTGTCCCATAATCCTCTCCCTTCTCCAGCCTTGTATCTTCCTGTCAATCAATGTTCCAGTTCTTAGCTCCATCTCTCCCCCTCCTGTCTTCTCCTATCATTTCAGATCTCCCCCTCCCCTTTCCACTTTCAAATCTCTTACTATCTCTTCTTTCTGTTAGTCCTGACAAAGGGTCTCGGCCCGAAACGTCAGGTACCTCTTCCTATAGGTGTTGCTTGGCCTGCTGCTGTCCACCAGCATTTTGTGTGGGTTGGCTGAAGACTAGTGGGGATCTCCAGAAGAAGATGAAATATTCAGTTCAACCTGAATGTGGCAGCAGTTGGTTTAGCCTTGTCTTTAGTAGCTTGCCGTTGCTGAGTGTGGAGGATGTTTTAGGAGCCAATCTTCCCACAGGCTATGTAATTGTCCCAACCTGTTCATTAGGTGTGCAGTCCTGCAAGATCTTGATCTTTCAAATGGCCTGATTGGTTGTGTTCCTACCAGACTCATTACTACCCTGTGCATTTAACAAGCTTTCCAACTCCTTTCCTACCTGTGTCTTTAGGCCTACCCCTTAGATCTCATACACCTCTACCAGGTCTCATCAGCTACTTTTGCTCCAAAGGGAACAACTCCAGCTTCTTCAGTGTCTTTCTGGCATCCTCTGTGGCATCTTCACATTCTTCCTGGTCAGATGGCCAGAACTCGATGCAATTGTCCACTTGTCTTCCCCTTTCCTATACATTCCATGTACCTCCCTGCTTTTCAACTCCACCTCCCTTCAGTAGGTTAAATTCAGGAGCCCTGAGCAAATAGAATCAGAACAATACAGCACTAAGTCAGCACAGCTCACCCATGCCAAACATGATGCCTGTCTAAATTAGTCCCAATATCCCTCTTAACCTTTGCCTTCCATGTAGCATGTTTTTTGAAAGTTATTATACCTGCCTCAATTACTTGCTTAAGTTTGAGGGTTGGACTTTATCTCCACTGCATAGTAATCATTCCTAGCAGTGTGTCATGCACAAACACTTTTCTCATAATAAGAATGAGGTCAAGTGGATTTATCCCTCATTAGATTTATTTTCAACCTGCCACAGACCCAGTCTGGCAGAGCCTGTCTGATGGCATTACCAAGACTCTGCTGATAGTGGACAATCCGATTCTCATGTACATTCTGCCCCTTGCTAGTTTAAGTGCCTCTTCCAAGTGTTGCTCAACATGGAGGAGCAATAGTTCATCAGCTGAGGAAGGCTGGCAGGTGATAATGAGAGAGAGGTTTGTCTATTTTAAACCATGCCACAAGACTTTCTGGAGTCTGTACTCAGTTGAAGACTTGAGCTTCTACCCTATCTGTAAAGCATTGTTTACCAACACCGCACCCCCCCCCCCCACAACTTCTACTGAGTTTGTCGTGAGAGGATGTGCCCGGAGACTGTGATAGAAGCATCAGTGATGCTGACCAAAAATCGTTGTTTTCACAAAATCATTGTCTGTGTTGACCCGTCAGTGGGGCAGCTCTATCAGTTTAGTCTCCCAATCCCCTAAAACTTGTGAATGAAGACTTTGCAGGTTGGCAACACCTATACAGTTGGTGTCAGTGATCCATCCCATTTAGTTCTTGGTATCAATCTGGTGAACTCCTGATCTCCCAATTTACTTTGCTGAGAGTCAGCTGAATAGTTGTGGAGCTAGTTTGGGTTTGAGTACTTGGTGTTTTTCCCTTAAAGACATTAGTGAACCAGATGTGTTTGGAAGACAATCCAAATCCAGTTGTTTCTTGTTCACAATTGTCTTTAAAAAAACCTTTTGTTGTAATTCCAGTTCACTTGACTTATTTTTAAATTCCTCACCTGGTGTGAGTGGTTTGAAATGCCTTTGGGTCATTAGTTCAGGATTTTGGACTTCTATCCAGTAATTTAATGATGTTGCTGTCAATCCTGTTGTACTTTTTAAATTTTCATTTCTTCTCATACTGTTATATCTTTTAATATGTTACCATGACTCAAAGCTTTTCCTCCGCAAACAAAGTGCGGTCTGGTGGAAAGATAAATGCACTTTTATTCTTTTGTAGCTGTAGGTTTTACTAGATGCTTACAATGGCTTGTTTTGCTTCTACTGATTGGAATATTGCTTTGAAGTAACTGAGCCCATCTGCTTGCAGTCATTTTACTGGCATCTTGGGCTCATTAGTAAATAGGCCAATTAGTGGCTATTATCTGGAACTAATTTGGGAGCACACCTGATATAACAAAGCATCTTGTTCGTGATAGTCATTCTATGCAGTTCTATGCCTCTGTCTCTGAGAAGCTAATTCAAACAATATGTGAGGCAATTTCAGATGGTTTATTGTTCCCAGGTTTAAATGATTAAAATGTTTATCAGCTTTAAAGGAATTTGGGTTGTAGAAATTCTGATCTTGATCTCCTTTATAAAATTATTGTTAAGAAGGTAAATCTAAGAGACACAGATTAAGAGTGCCTTTAAATATAATGATTGGATTTAAACACCTGCTGGAAATCCAGAGCAACACACAGAATGCTGGAAGATCTCAGCAGGCCAGGCAGCATCCATGGAAACGAGTGAACAATTGACTTTCCGAGTAGAGACCCTTCTTCAGGACCGAGAAGGAAGAGGGAAGACGTCAGAATAAAAAGGTGGGCGGAGGAGGTGAAATGGGCTAGCTGGAAGGTGATAGGTGAAGCCAGGTGGCGGTCAAAGACTGGAGAAGAAAGAATCTGGTCAGAGAGGAGTGTGGACAATAGGAGAAAGGAATCCGGGGGAAGTAATAGGCAGGTGAGAAGTGAAAAGCCAGAGTGGGGAATAGAGGAAGGGAGAATTTGTCCATCAGAAGGGGAAATCGATATGTATGCCATCAGATTGGAGGGTACCCAGACAGATGGAATACAATCCACCCTGAGGGTGGCCTTAACTTGGCACAAGAGGGGCCATAGATCGACACTTCAGAATACGAATTAGAATTAAAATGTTTGGCCACTGGGAAGTCCTGCCTGTGGCGAATGGTGCGGAGCTGCTTGACGAAGCAGTACCCCAAATTAACTAATTTGAATTGATTTCAATCCTACAGTTTCAAAGTGTTAAAGTTTCATGCAATTAAGAGTGACAACTGATTAGATAGAAATCCATTATATTTTAAATAATTTTAATTGCATATATTTGACTTAAGATTGGAGATGTACAGTGACACAGCACAGAAACTGGCCCATTGGCCCAGCATGACTATGCTGGCCATCAATATCTGTGCGTTAGTCTCATTTACCAACACTTGATCTACCCTGCCTTAGTCATTCAAATGCTTGTTTGGATGCTGCTTAAGAGTTGTCCAGTGATGGTCTCCTATCTTGCATCGTCAAGGTTGTGCAATAAAGATCTGGTATGAATGTATCTAAGTGTTTTATTGTTACCAGTTCTGAGGCGCTTGGTTACAATGTAGTTGCAGTATATTTGTCCCCATAATTAAAAAACACTATTATTACCACCTCATCACTCTCCCTTTCCGTTTCATTCCTCAGAAGTTTGTAACCCTTCTGCACTTTGCCAACCTGCCTATCAGAAAGTCTAGAAATAAGTTAAATGTAAGAAGTATTCTAGAAATCTCAATGTTAAGAAACTCAGTAACTCATGGAGTACACTGTGTACTTTAAATTGTCTGTTGGCAATACTTATCCAATTTTGTTAACTTCTTGGGTCAACTAAATCTTGGAAACATACAAAGTGTACAAATTGTTACTGAGAATTCAACACAAGATTTCTACTTGACCAGAATGAAATGCAGAGTTTTCCTAAATTCTCCCCCAACTCTCTTTCCCTGCCCCCCCCCCCCCAAATGCCACTGGACAAACTATAGCAAGTGCGAATATGTTAGGTGTAAGTTGCTTAGGGACCTTGTGTGTTGGAGGGTGTAACTCTGGAGTTTGACTGTTGTGCGATGCTCACATTTGAAGTGATACTTTTGGGGCAGCAGATGAGGGTGACAAGTGGGCTGTTAATACTGCCCTCTATTAAGATGTTTGCCATCTGTGTTCCATGTTTTAGAATAGCCACTTGGGACAGATGTTGAAATGTTCCCTACAGTCATAAAAACCATAACCCAGCAAGAGGCAAAAAAAAGAAAATGGAGACACAATTGTCAAACAACTTAACAAACTCCTTTAAACAAAAAAAATCTATTTGTTAATCTGTACTTACAGTAACTCAGAATTTAAGAAATACAGTATTTGTAAATAGTGTGCACTCTTTAGCTTCCCTTATCCAGTTTTGTAACCCAGAGGGAGTCTTGTATTTAAAAACGATGGTAACAAAGTCGACATTATAGCCTTGTGTAAGAATGCAGACCCGGCCTCCCAGAAGAAGGCAGGGTGCATACTTTATTCTTGGCTGCCTCTCAACATTTATGTTGTTGACATTCTGCAGTCTCAAGCTTGCCATATGATAGTTATTGCATCCATCTGCCTGATGCCTTAATAACCCACTATTTTGAATTGTTCTGCCTTTTGTACTAGTGTTGAACAAGGGTTTCAAAGTCAATAGCAGTAGCAATTCTGGAGTTAATTTTTGACATGCACTGCACCTCCCTTGGTGGTATTTTGCTATATAATCTTTTAGCGAGTTCGGTGCTTCTCACTTTAATGTAAAATATCATGTTCTAACAGCAGATGTCCTGAACTACTTTACTTTAATTGAGCTAATTCTTTAAAATTCAAAGATCCAGTTTAACCAGGCACAAGTGTTTAATGAGCTTATTAATATTTGTTACTTTTCAAAATGCGTGCCAGGTTGGGGGACTGGCAGCTTGAATACCTGCCAGTATTTGGGGCATACAATGAATGGAGAGCACAGTGAATTAGAAGAGGGTTAGTGCACGAGATGTATAGTGCCATCAGTGCAGAAAAAGGGCCTCACTTTTTCAAAACATCAACTGCCCAGTTCCCTCTGCAGATGCTTCCTGACCCACTGAGTTCCTTCACATCCTTTTTTACGGTGCACGATACGTTGAGTGTCTTGTGATCCGGCTCAGTGCTATCCAGAGCACAGCAGCTTGTGATCCTAAACATTGAGCCACCTGTGATCCTAAACATTCATCATCCTGCAGTTCCCCTCTAGGTTGTCTGGCGTGGAAATTGTATTACATTTTTTTTAGAATAATCTTCTGTTTTCTCTATATCTAAGTGCATGTTCATGTTGTAGTCCTGTTGGACTGGTGTTGTGTGGTGTGTCTCCTTTGCAGCAGTTGTCACAAGCCTGAACCTTCAAAGGCACGTAAATAGTTCAAGCGTACTTCATTGTAAGTTAATTCCATTTGGCATGTGTACATGCATTTGTGAAGGCATTCCCTCTTTATGACTAGGTCAAAATCCTGGAACATTTTAACCAAAACTCTTGTGCAAGTATTTTCAATACCATGGACCCCAACAGTTCAAGAAGATGGTTCACCCCGGCATCCTCTAAAGTAATTAAAAATGAGCAATAAATTCTGTTGTTGCCAAAAAGTCATGTATAAATAATACAAGAATTCAAGCTTCTCCCCATACCACATATTTCACATTCTTTAATTAAATATTGCTTGCTGAATGTGAATCATAAACACAAGAGACTCTGCAGTTGCTGGAAATCTTGAGCAAGATGCTGATGAGTCTTGATGAAGGGTCTTGGCCCAAAACATCAAATGTTATTCCCCTCCATAGATGCTGCCTGACTTGCTGAGTTTCTCTAACATTTTGTGTTGCTGGTTGTGGAGGAGACGAGATCTGTTTTCAGCAGTTTAGCATTGGTTATGACTGAGCAGAAATATGTGCATCTTTAAATTTTGGGTGAACTAATTATTAATTAGGTAATTAAAATTTTGTCACAGTTCCTACATCACTTCTTGTATGGACAATTCTGATCCAATCTAGACCCACATCTAATATTTTCTCCCTATTTTCTTCCTGCCTGTTTTCACTCCACCTCAGCATCTTGTGAAGAAACCTCTTGTCCAGTGCTTTTCAGTTCTGAAACATTGATCATCCTTCATTATTTATAAAACATGTTTTTAAGCTATTCAATGTCCTAATATTTCCCCTGGCATTTTTAAACACGGTTTGATAACTAATGGGTTTATAAATATTTCGGTATATATTGTGGAGGGCATATTAGCCTCTTTGCAAGTGATAGGAACTGTCCCAAAAATGCTGTGAACTTTAAAGCTGACAAACAAGTACCGGTAGTTCATCTCACTTATCCCTATCTGCTCCCACATGGATACCCTTCAGTCTGACTACCGTTTATTCACAGACTCTTAATTTGATCTGAAACAATGTGCTCATCTATATTATTGTTATTGTCATAGTTAAGCATTGTAAGTAATCTAAAAGGTGGAACAGAAGTTAATGGTTTTGTTTTGATTCATTTCCAGACCTTTGTTGGCTCCATTTTGGTGTCAGTAAATCCATATAAGCCAATTCCTGGACTTTATGATAAAATCACAATGGAACAATACAGCAAGCATCAACTGGGCGAAATTGCACCTCACATTTTTGCTGTTGCAAATGAATGTTACCACTGCCTTTGGAAACGTGATGACAATCAATGTGTCCTCATCAGGTAAAATCTCCTTATTTCAGCATGAACTCGCCTTTCAAACAGATTCAGTTGCTAAAATTACTGGGATGGAAATATATCCCAGGTGTATCCACTAAATCTTTAACTTCTGTATTTCCTACATTGGTGCAGATAAAGATTTTGTATCGACATTCTTATAATTTGTTGTTGTTGAATCGTTTAGTCCAGTCCAACTCTTCGTGACCTCATGGATCATAGAGTTTTCATGGCAAGATACGGAAGTAGGTCACCGGGCCTTTTTTGTGCAGGCACGGCTGCTGCCCAGGTTAGGACCTGGCAGGGTTTGAACTCAGGATCATCTGCCCTGAAGTCCAGTGCTGATGCCACTACACCACCAGCCTCATAATAGTACCTAGTTAGATGTAGATGTAATTTCTGGTTAATGGGCAACTTGATTTGCAACAATATGGCAAGAGTTTTATTTTTCTCAGTGATCTGTGGCAACATGCCTGTGGTTAATTTTTAAAGAGGGGGATAGATATCAGGAGCATTTAGAAGGACGTAAGTAGAGAGAGCTTGAACTATTACTGATGACCATCAGAGCCCATCCAGTACGCTCTTCTAGGAAGCAGAACACTGGCAGAGCTCATGGCCAATCAGCAGCAAAAGGAGTACATTGATATTTTAGATTAAAAATCTGCATCAAAACGGAGAAGGAGGAGGAACGATTGCCAATCGATAGTTTAACAAGACAGGATGGGGTGGTAGATGATAAGTTGATAAGTGGAAACCTGATGGAGAGGTACTGATGGGCAGATTGGACCAGGTAGGTTTAGGGGATGGGGGAGAGACATTTTGTACGGGGTCTTAACCCAAAATCTCAACTTTGACCTGCAGCCACTTTCAAGCACTCTGTTCATTGTTCCAAATTCCAGCACCTTCAGTCTCTTTCACTTTTACAAACCCCCCCCCACCCCCGCCTTTGCATTCCCAAGTTTTCTGTGGATTTCATTGTACTTGGTGGTTCAAGTGGTGAGTGGATTTCAAATCCTGCTATGACACCTCAAGAAAATTGGTGGATATCTTGTATTTACAATAGTTTCTGTAGATGTAGTAATGTTGTAGAAAATTATTTAATCCAATAAATGGCTGTAAGTAAAAAAGAAAGAGAATAAACAGAAGTATAAATACTTTGTTGAAAATAACTGCTGTCTATTGTCTCATAATCTGGAAGATCTATAAGCGCTTCTCATTATTAGTGCCGTGCAAGAAGTAATTGTTTCCATAATCTATTAATTTAAGTGCATCCTGTTTATTTATGCTGTACAGTTTATCTTAGGAAGTAAATCTTGATATTAGTGTATTCATTTCCAGGAGATTAGATAGAGCAACATGCTTTCAAAATCCTGTTTTTTACGACTTGGAGAGATATTAATAAGTGTAGTTCATTATCAGCATTTTCTTTAAACTATGTTCACAATGTAATTTTAATGTAATTCCTTGTGGGTATTTGATTCCTCAGTCTTGCGTGTCTGTGTTTATCTTTATTTGTTGGCACAATATGTTTATATCTCCAAAGCCACCTGTCTTGAGGCCTGGAAAAAGCCATTTCATCTTCTGCCTTTCCCATTTATAGACATCCTGTTTGTTTACTTCATTTTCAACATATTTTTGTTCTGCTTTCAGTGCTTGGTTTTTCTTCTTGTTTTTTATGTAGAAAACTTTTGCCTGGAGCTGAGGTTGGGAAGTTGTTTCCAGCCCTTCATTTGTACTTTCCCAGAGCTGAATTGGAAATGTTGCTTTAAACAACTAAAACCAAATTCTCAACACTTCCTCAAGGACATTGCTGTAAAATTGGGAAGATAGGAAATTTCACATTCTTCTTCTTCCTTCTTCTTGACTCCTCATCAAAGGTAATACAAGTGTCTCAACAGTGTTATACCTAAACATCCCCTGCTTCTGCACTCTACCAATTATTATGTATCCTCAACCTTCCTCATCCAAAATCTCATCCTTGCAATCTTTCCAAGACATCTTTTAACCAACTCCTTCTGTACCAGTGGAGGATCTCTGTCAACTTCCCCAATCCTCGTTCTCATTATCATGCTGGCTGTGCACTCGCACCCTGACATGGCTCAACCATATCTCCTCCACTCTACCTTGTTACTCTGCTCCCAGGTTCTCATTCAGTCCCTGCCAATGTCACTATAACAACCCTCCCCCTCCAATTCCTCTTCACATCCCTGCAAAACTACCTTTGTAACTTCAATCTGGGACATTGCTGCAGATGCCTACCTGGACATGGAACGAAAAGGAATAAGGAAACTGCATTTTATGTAAACCAATCCTTCTCAGTTTATGGTTCACTTGAAAATGTGCACAAATTGTACCATCTCAATCAAGCCACAAATGATGGATCAGTACATAGAGCAGTGCAGCACTGGAACAGATTCTTCAGCCAGCCATGAAGTGCCAAATTGATTCAACTACCAGTTACACATTTAAACAAGCTAATCCCTTCTACTTTAGCAATGCCTACATCTCTTCATTCTCTGCATATTCATGTGCCCATTTAAGAACCTCTTAAACATACCTGCCTCCACTGCTGCCACCTGGTAGCACATTCCAGTCACCCATCACTGTGTCCAAAAGAAACTTGCTCCACACATCTCCTGTGAACTTGCCCCTCTCACTATACATGCATCCCCACTAGTATTAAGCACTTTGACCCTGGGGAAGGGATACTGCCCTCTACTCTACATATGCCTCCCATAATCTTATAATTTTCTATCAGGTCTTCCCTTGGCCTCGGCTGCTCCAAAGAAAACAATCTAAGTTTGTCTAAACTGTCTTTGTAGCATATACCCTCTATCACAGGTGAACCTCTTCTGTACCCCCCCCCCACCCCAAGCCTCCACATCTTTCTTATAAAGGGGTGACAAGAACTGGATGCAGTTGTCAACTGAATTGCTTGCCAGAATCAGGGTGGTTCACCACAGTAAGAGGAAGAGAAACATAATAAACATTGGGAAAGGATTTTAATTATATCAAAATATGATTATTGTTGGCCCAGACTCAATGTAAAGTCAATTACTTGGAACTATTTGATAGCTTATTTAATTTTCAAAAGGAGTTATGTTTGAGTTTTAGTCCATTGACTATTGGCTGGTTTATGTTTATCTGCTTATTAGATTCCCTCCGTTATCTCTCCCAAACTGGCTGAACCATGTATAAACTTAAATAATTAGTGTCAGGCAGGTTAATCAAGTGAAAAGCCAATTCAGTTTTCACCAAAGACACATAACCATGTGCTGCAGGCAGGAGTCATTAGACAATGATCATGACGCCCCTGCATCCTGTCACATCATGGGTCAATGTGGCACCAAATGACCTCTTCAACTAACATAGCAACATCCCTGGAACTCTCCAACACCATATTGCACTGACTGTATTGAAAGACATCAAGTCCAGTGAAGGAGATTTAAAAATGTTTATTTTTTAAATGTTATATCAAGAGTATCGCTCCAGGATTTATTTCTGTGCTCACTGCCCTTCCTTCCATATCCACTCCAATCTCTGCACGGAGGTGCTTGACTCCTCCTACTGATCAGAGCCTTCTGATTTATTAGCGACCTGTGCACTTGAGAAAGCTGTGATAACGACATGACCTTCTGACCTTGCAAACGCCTTTCCCCTTGGAAAGGATGCACAGTGACGATGGTTGAGTAGGCTAGTATCTTAAAGGAAACAGATTTAGGAGAAGCATCAGGCCCAGGAAGCTCCTTCCAACACCAAAGTTCTCCATTAAGCTGCCTACAGTTGCCTAGCCTGTGATTATATTGGATGTGCAATTCATACAATTATACAGCATGATAAAGAGCCCTCATAGCCCACCATATTCATGCCAACTTTGATGCCTACCTATACCAGCAGATGGGATCATTTGCCTGCATTCAAGAACCTTTCCTGCAGCATGGGAAGTGGCAGAAGTAACCGCATTGCTTAAGGAAGAAGAGAGAAAGAGCAGCAAGCTGTATTGAAAATGCTGAAAACTCTTTTGATGGCAATGGAATATGACTAGACAAAGGTAGCCAGGGGCCAGGTATGCATATGTGAGAGAGCAGGACTTCAGCCTGCATTCAGGAGTCCTGATCTGCTGGCAGTTTAAGACCTTAAAAACTAACAGATCCCAGCTGAGCTATTTGGGCCATTGTTGAGGGAGCTGAGAGCCTGCATCTGATGTAATGGTAATACTTGCAGTTTGTGTGACAGTAGTAGTTAGCTGTCACTGGCAATAAAACATGACCTTGCATTTATAATAACTTGAGGAAACTATTAACTATAACACGGAGCTGGAAGTATGTGAAACATTTGAATAGAATGTATAGTTTTCATTGAAATGTAAATGTTCCTATGGGCGTTGAGATCTGGTGACATGAGAGATTACTGATTCTGGAATATGGAGCAGCAAATCATTATTTTGGGTCAAAGCCCTGATTTTGATCTAAAACACTTTCAATTCCTTTCCTCACAGATGTTGTTCAACCCAACAAGTTCCACCAGCAGGCTATTTGTTGTTTGAGGCATGCCCTCACTGAAACATGCAGAATGTTTGCAGAGGTAGATGTAGGGATGGCTCCCTTATGACTCTTGCCCAGAGCCATGTTTACAATCTCGTAGCAATGGGATAGCCATTCAGGGCAGTGACGAGAAGAGATCATGTGTCCCAGAGGGTGGGGTGAATTTTGAAATTCTCTACAGAAGTGACAGCAGAGGCTCAATCACCGAGTGTATTCAAATCAGAGATCAAAAGGTTTTTGGATTTTGAGGGAATTGGAGTTAGTTCAGGGAAATGCTGTGAGTTAATCAATGACCTAATTGAACAGCACGATACAACAGGGATGTGGGGTTGAGTGGTCATCTCATGCTTCCATTTCTTCTATTCTATTGTTTCTGAATTAATCTTTTCAAGTTCAGTTATTGTCATTCAACTTTACCGTGTATTCTGCCAAACGAAACAACATTCCTCTGAACCAAGGTGAACAGCACAGTGGATATAATTCATACATTACACAAAGTAACATTACCACAAATTAACAAATCAAGTACGTATACAATGCAAGTTTAAAAAGTAAACAACAGATGGTGCAATCCTGGTTATATTACGATCGAGGAACGTGTTTGTAGACCGGATTTTGAACTTTTCGCTGTTGGACTCTGGCCATATTCCACCAAGATACAACACCGGGTGTCATGGGAGGTTGTTCCTGCCTGTGGCCATCGAACTTTGCAGCTCCTCCCGTGGAGGCTCAGACACCCTGAGCCAATAGGCTGGTCCTGGACTTATTTCCATCTGGCATAGTTTGCATTTTGTTGTTTGATTGTTTGTGGTTTTTGTATTGCTATGTTTATGCTCTATTCCTGGTTGGTGTGGCTGCAACAAAACCCAATTTCCCTCGGGATCAATAAAGTATATCTATCTATCTATCTATCTGGTGCTTCATACGTGATGAGACCTGGGTGGAGGCAGGGAGTTCAGTAGTCTTGCGGCCTGGGGGAGGAAACTGCTTCCCATTCTAACAGTTCTTGTTCTAATGCTACGGTACCTCCTGCCTGATAGGAGGGGTTAAAGAAATTGTTGGATGTTTGGGAGGGCTCATTGACAATGCTAATGGCCCCACATAGGCACTGCTCCTGATAAATGCCTCTTATGGGTGGAGGAGAGACCCCGATAACCCTCTTGGTGATCTTTGCAATCCTTTGTAGAGACTTGCGGTCAGATATCTTGCATTTCCTGTACCAGATGATGAGGCAGCTGGCCAGGACACTTGCAGTGATACTCCTGTTTTTAGAAAAAAAAAGAAAAAAAATTGGTTAAAATGGTGGGCAGAGGGGGTTCAGGGTGCCTCAAACTCCTCAGGAAGTGGAGATGCTGCTGCGCTTTCTCAACTAAAGAAGTGGTGTTGAGGGACTTGGTGAGATCGTCGGTTAAGTGCACTCCCAGAAACTTGGTGCTCCTAACTCTCTCCACAGGGAGTCATGTATGTGCAGTGAGGAGTGGTCAGCCTGCACCTTCCTAAAGTCCACAATCATCTCTTTGGGTTGTCTATGTTGAGCCACTTTACCGGCTCTCTGTCCACCGTCTTGATGTTGTTGTTGATGAGGCCAGCCACTGTTGTGTCATTGGCGAACTTGATGATTCAGTTTGGACTGGATTTAGCAATGAAGTCTTGCATTAACAGCATGAACAGCAGCAGGGTTCAGCATATGGTCCTGGGGAATGCCTGTGCTTTGCATAATGGAGCTAGAGATGTTGCTGCCAACACAGACTGATTGTGGTCTTTCTGTCAAGAAGTCCAGGATCCAGTTACAGAGAGAGGTGTTGGGACCCAATGAGGACAATTTACCCATCAGCTTCAGGGTGATGAAAGCAGTACTAAGTGCTGAGTTGAAGTCAATAATCAGCATCTTGGCTGAGGGGATAGTGGACTGTTTGGAGAAATGCTGATCTCTGTTAATGAGATGTCTGTTAATTGGGCTCCACAGTTTCTCATCACTCAGCCAGGTATGTTATCAGGCCCTGTACAGCTTTACGTGGGTGACCCTAGCTAGGGTCTTCCTCAAAGCAGCCGCTGCCAGTCAGTGGATGCTCTCACATCGTTCCATGCATAAAAGGGATTCAGTGTATCAGGAAGTAAAATGGCACTGTCCACTAGGCTGGACTTCTAGTCTGTTATGGACTGAATGCCCTGCCATCTCCCTGGTGTAACAGAGATGGCTGCACATTCTCTGTGAATAATCCCATTTTGCCTTCCTGATGGTGCCGGAAAGCATAGTAGTGGCTGACCTGAGAGCTGTCTTATCTCTTATCTTCCTCCTCCCCCCTCCCCGATCTGAAGCATTCCAATCTGTCAGCCATGGCTTCTTATTTGCCCTCCCGTGCATATGTTTTCTTTATGTAGCCAGTCACAGATCCCACATATTCATTGATGTTAATGCGATGGTCATGATCATCTTCCAGTTCATGTTCTCAAAACAGTCCTGTCACATTGAGGTTGGTCCTTCTGGCCAGGTCTTTATCTCCCTTTGAACTGGCTTGACTTGTTTAGTCAGTGTCCAATATGCAGGATTGGCTTAACAGATAAGGGTCAGGGAATCTGATGTGGGGGCCAGCAGTAAGTTTGTATGTACCAAGGATGTTGCTATAAACTAAATCTAATGTGTTCTCACCTCTAGTAGTGAAGTCAACATGCTGATAGAATATGGGTCAGGTTGGGGGTGGTGATGCCTTAGCATTAGCACAGGAGATGTATACAGCCACGATCGCAATAGCAGTGAATTGTTCAGTAAATAGAAGGCCTTGCATTTCACCATTAAGAGCTCTACCATAGGTGAACGGTGGATCATCACTACTAAAGCTCTTATTAACCAGACACATACACCTCCAGCATGGTTCTTGCCTGACACTGGGGGAATTCTGTCAGCCTGAAAAGAGATGAAACCTAACTGGATGCTGCTTCAGGGATGGTATCGTAGGGCCATTTTCCATCAGAATAAGAACATGGTTGTCTTTAATCTCACGCTGATTCAGTCTCAGATTCAGGTAATCTAGTTTATTTGCTAGCAATCAAACGTTTGAAAGACGAGAGCTGCCTGAAGGATTTCACCTTTAGTCTCGCACAAATACCAGTGCTTTGTTTCGCTTTTTCTTTTCTTGCGCACCACTTCGGATGGCGTCTCTCCTGAGTGGCTGCAGCAGGCGGCAACAGGATGTGCAGATCTCATCTGCTGTTCAACTAGTAAGGTAAACTTGCAGTACTTGACGTTCTTAACATGCATCGACGTCTTGCCGTAAGGGACAAACAATTGCACCATTAGTTAGCGTCGTAGTGGCTGCTGCATCAAAGCGCACTGCCAGCTTGGTGCTGACAATTCTGGGATATAGTTTATTATTTATTTATTTGGGGCACTATTACTTTGTGTTGTGTGTGAGTTATATGTGCTGTGTTGTTCACCTTAATCTGGAGGAACGTTGTGCCGTTTGGCGGTATACACGTATACGGTAGAATAACAAACTTACCTGAAACTCATTATGTTTGGTGCTGTGTGGAAACTGATCAGGATCAGATTTATCATCACCGGCATGTGCAATGAAAGTTGTTAACATTGCAGCAGCAGTACAATGCAATATATGTTGAGAGGGAAAAATACTGAATTACAGTAAATATGTATATGTTTCTATATATCTGGGTATATTAAATAGTTAAATAAGTAGTGCAAAAATAGGAAATAAAAAAGTAGTGAGGCTGTGTTCAGAAATCAGATGGCAGAGGGGAAGATGTTGTTCCTGAATCATTGAGTTGTAACTTGTCTTTTGTAGCTTTGTTTTCCATGTTAATAGCACTTGCCTAAGTGCATTTTGCAGTTGACTTGGAAGCAAAGGAAGCCAAGACATTCCTAACAAGATTTATTATTTTTAGAAATAGGATGTGAAATAGCTATTTATTTTTGGCAATCTTACTGCATTGTGGAAACAAAGCAGAGAAAGGAAGCCGGTATGGGAAATAGATTTGAGCTTTCTGTTCCAAGTTAAAGAAAAGTAAATCTGGAAGCAAATTGTATAAAAGCTAGGTCTTTTGGGCTGTTGGAAGAGCAGGGTTAACGATCTCGAGTCATGAAGCAAGAACAATTGAGTGCTTTGGATGTATAATAAACAGTCTCTGGTTTCACAAGAAGAGCAGGCTGCAAAGTGGTTAACTTATCCAGCAGAGTTCTTTTGTGGTTTAGAAAAGATATGATCCTGACTTTGGGAGGGTAGATGAGGGGATAAGAACGAGGTTAAGAAATGTAAATTACTTTGGAACAGAAGCATTTTCAAAATGCCAACTGAGCAACATTCCAGTCTTACAAATTGTAGTGGTGATGTGTCCAACTTTAGTTGAAATAGGCTGCCTATGGTTGGGGAAGTGCTATCAGATAATAAAAGTTATTGCCACATAAATGCATTTTATGTTATAGATACGGGTTATGTTATTAAAAACTACAACATACTGTTGAAATTTCAAGCTATTGCCAAAGAACAGACTTTGACAAAGTGCATATGATTTTGCAGTTGAAGTTTAATTCATTCCGGATGTGCTAGCTCTTTTAAAGTTTTCAATTGTCATTCCTTCAGCAGCCCCTCATAGACTGCCATGGCCTATTCTTGACATTTACAACATTTGCCAGTGATATTAAATTTGATTCTGATTTTAATCCCCAGTCTCCATCATTTCTTCTGCTACCAGCCAAGCATCCTTGACCTTGTGTAATAACCATTCCTATCTTCTCCTTGCACTATGTCCTTCTAAGTTTATTTACTGTATGTTGTTATCCAAAAGCCCTGCACCTCTCAGCCACCTTTAAGGTCCTGTTTGAAACCCTATCCCTTCAAAGAAAATGTCTGGGCGCTGTTATTTTCTGCAATGCTTCTGTATTTGTTTCATCCAATCAGTCATTCTTTCACAGAGATGTATAGAATAGAAATGGACCTCCAGCCCATCATATCCATGCAACCTTTATGCTCCTCTATACTAAATCCAGAATTGCTAGAGTTAGGGCTGTATCCTTCCATGCCTTGCCTATTTCACTGTCTAAATGCCTCTGAAACATAGTAATTGTATCTCATTCCAAATGGACAGTTATGTTGCTGCGAATTGTTTTAGGACTGCCACAGAACTATATAAATCCATAATTTGGGTAGTTAAAGAAATGTCTTTAATGTAAAATTAATCTCCACAGAATCTGTGGGAGTGAATGTCTGTAAGGATTCAGCTAACCTTCTTGTGGAACTTCTGAGGAAGAGGCACGAGACCTAACAGAAAAATCACATCTACTCTGTTTCTCTTGTTTTCAGCATATCTTCCACCAAGGTTGTGGTACACATTTCAGAAACCCAGTCTGTCCACATACAAAGAAGCTCTTGCACTATTACTTAGTTAAGGCATGTAGTCATTTCCCCTCCTGGACCCATGAAAGACCTCAACTCGGGGGTTCTCAACCCATTTTTATGCCATAGACCCCTACCATTAATTAAGGGGTCCATAGATCCCAGGTTGGGAACCTCTGCCTTAAATAGTCTAAATATTTGACAGACAAATACCTAATGGACCTTTAGGTCATGGAGCTAAAGGCTCCTCTTTAGCTGATGGAATTAAAAACTTGAAGGTCCATGGTCAGGATGGTAAGTTAATTTCACCCCTTCCTATCCTTTCTCTTTCCTTGGCCGATGAAAGATTCACTGAATCTAGGAAGGACATTTGGGAAATTAGAAACACTTTTTACAGTTAAGATTATTTGGAAAGCATTTTAATAGATGACCCCTATATTCCTTAGGGCAAATGAAATCAAATGCCACAAACAATCAATTTTGTTCAAATCTGTGTACGAAATAATTTTCATAACAATATGCATCCCTTAAACACATGTCCTTTGTCTATGGGTTGAGCTTGATCTAAATCAGTTCCCAGAGCTGTTTTAAACAAAACTTCTCATTGCGAGGGGTAGCAGCAAAGTCCTAATGATATGAAGAAGGGAAGAAGTAATGATGTGCCAGTTAATGTAATTAGCAGAGAATATTCAGTTACCTATCAGAAGACAAAATGCACGTTTGCTGCTGAAGAAAATCAGATATAAAATTCTTTTCACCAACCCCAGGAAACAGTCCACCTCGACACATTTCATATCATAGTTGGGAATTTCAGTCAGGCTTGATTGAAGAAATCCATGCCCAATTATCAGTGGTCTAGTAGAGCATCAGAGGTCCCAACTGTTGTACTAAGATGAACGCCTCCCTTTCTCTGCCCACACCACATTTCAGGAAATCTGATCATTTAGCTATTCTCCTACCCGCATACTATACAGGCAGATGCTAAAGAACAAGATTATAGGCTAGAGATTAGGATAACAAAGAGGTGGTCAGGGGTGGCAGAAGAGCGGCTATGCAATTGCTTTGAGTCAGTGGACTGGGCAGTGTTCAAGGACTCATTTGTGGATCTGAATGAATACACCGCAGTTGTCATGGACTTTATAAAACAGTCATAGTTGAGTAGGTCCCCACAAGTTCATTCAGAGCTTTCCCTAACCAGAAGCCCTGGATGAACCATGAGATCCACAATCTGCTGAGGGCCAGGTCAGAAGCATTCAAGTCTGGTGACCAAGAAAGTTACAAGAGGTCCAGGTATGATATCCAGAAAGCCATCTCGTGGGTAAAATGGCTTTTGCAGACTAAACTTGAATCAATGAAGGATGCTTGACCGCTATGAATGTTATCACTTCTTACAGAGTATAGTCAAGTGACATGGGTACCAACAGGGCTTCGCCTCCAGATGCCTCTCAATGCCTTCTATGCTTGCTTTGACTGTCAAAATATCACAAGCTCCCACAGCCCCCAATGATCTTGTAATTTCAGTCTCTGAGGCAGACATGAGAGTGGGGTGAACTCCTGGAAAGCATCCAGTGCAGGTGGTGTAACTGGCCAAGTACTAATGATCAATGCTGATTATCTGGTGTTCACTGAGATCTTTAATCTCTCACTTTACATTCTGAGGTACCTACCTGCTTCAAGCAGGCCTCAATGATACTGGTGCTTAAGAAGAATGTGGTAACTGGCTTCAATGACTATCGTCCAGTAGCACAGTGACGAAGTGTTTTTTTTTTGTTTTGTTTTAAATCTTTTTATTGAATAAGTATACCAAAAGGTAAGCCATATAAACATTAATACAATGTTAAAATATAATAAAATTACAGAAGGTATCAATACCAAAAAAATACTACAAACAATGTAATTTAAACATAAGAAACCAAGATAACATAATAGTATACTAAATTTTATATATATATCAATAGAAAAAAAGAAAAAAAAACCCCCCAAAAAAAAACCCACCGTGCAACTAACTAAAAGCAAAGCAAAGCAATGGGCTAACTTGAAACCAAACAGAGTTAAACTTAAAATCACGTCCTCAATCCCGACCTCCATTAAAAACAGTGAAAAAAAACAAGAAGGGTATATATTACATTAAGTGAAAATATCGAATAAAAGATCCCCAAATCTGTTCAAATTTAAATGAAGAATCATAAAGGTTACTTCTAATTTTCTCCAGATTCAAACATAATATCGTCTGAGAAAACCAAAAAAAGGTAGTTGGAGCATTAAGCTCTTTCCAATGTTGTAAAATACATCTTTTCGCCATTAAAGTAAGAAATGCAATCATTCTACGGGCTGAAGGGGAAAGATTACTAGAAATTTTAGGTAGTCCAAAGATAGCAGTAATAGGGTGAGGAGAGATATCTATATTTAATACCTTAGAAATAATATTAAAAATGTCTCTCCAAAAAGTTTCCAAAGTAGGGCAAGACCAAAACATATGAGTTAAAGAGGCTATCTGCCTCGAACATCTATCACAAAAAGGATTAATATGCAAGTAAAAACGCGCTAACTTATCTTTGGACATATGTGCTCTATGAACAACTTTAAATTGAATTAGGGAATGTTTAGCGCAAATAGAGGAAGTATTAACTAATTGTAAAGTCTCCCCCAATCATCCACAGAAATGGTAAGCCCCAATTCCTGTTCCCAATCTACCCTAATCTTATCAAATGGAGCTTTCCTAAGTTTCATAATAATATTATAAATCATAGCTGATGCACCTTTCTGACATGGATTAAGGTTAATTATCGAATCTAAAATATATGTAGGAGGAAACATTGGAAAGGAAGAAAGTATAGTACTTAGGAAATTTCTAACTTGCAAATATCTAAAAAAAAATGTATTCTTGATAAATTATATTTATTAGATAGTTGTTCAAAAGACATAAGGGAACCATCTAAAAATAAATCCAAAAACCGTAAAATACCCTTAGTCTTCCAAGTTTGAAAAGCGCGATCCGTAAAAGAGGGAGGAAAAAATATGTTACCTAAAATAGGAATCGCTAACCCGAATTGATTAAGATCAAAAAATTTTCTGAATTGAAACCAAATACGCAAAGCATATTTAACTATCGGGTTAGACACCTGCTTAAGGCGTTTCGAATCAAAGGGGAGAGAGGAACCTAAAATAGAGCCAAGTGTATAGCCCTGAACAGATTGTAGTTCCAATGCTACCCATTTAGGAATAGATAGTATATCCTGGTCAAGTAACCAAAATTTCATATGTCGAATATTAATTGCCCAATAATAGAATCTAAAGTTAGGTAATGCTAAACCTCCATCTCTCTTGGCTTTCTGTAAATGTATTTTACCCAGTCTCGGATTTTTATTCTGCCAAATAAATGAAGAAATTTTAGAGTCAACTTTATCAAAGAAAGATTTTGGAACAAAAATTGGTAATGCCTGAAACACATATAGAAATTTTGGCAAAAAAAACATCTTAACTGCATTAATACGACCAATCAAAGTTAAATATAAGGGAAACCATTTAGATGAAAGTTGAGTAATATGGTCTATTAATGGAAGAAAGTTAATCTTAAATAAATCTTTATATTTACAAGTAATTTTAATTCCAAGATAAGAAAAATAGTTATCAATCAATTTAAATGGAAATTTATAATATAAGGGAAGATGTTTATTAATCGGAAAGAGTTCACTCTTACTAAGATTTAATTTATAACCTGAAAAAAAACCAAATTGTGCTAATAACTCTAAAACAGCAGGAATGGATTTCTCAGGATTAGAAATATATAAAAGTAAATCATCAGCATAGAGTGATAATTTATAGGACTTTAATCCCCGAGTTATCCCAGTAATATTTGAAGATTCTCGAATGGCAATTGCAAGAGGTTCTAATGCAATATCAAATAATAGGGGACTAAGAGGACAGCCTTGTCGAGTACCTCGAAAAAGAGGAAAAAAAGGTGAGTTTAAAGAGTTAGTACGGACCGAGGCTACAGGGGAATGATATAACAGTTTAATCCAGGATATAAATTTCAAGCTAAAGTTAAACATTTCAAGCACCTTAAATAAATAAGGCCATTCTACTCTATCAAAAGCTTTCTCGGCGTCTAAAGAAATAGCACACTCAGGAACATTTTGTGAGGGAGTATAAACGATATTTAACAATGTACGAATATTATAAAAAGAGTAACGACCTTTAATAAAACCCGTTTGGTCTTCCGAAATAATAGAAGGAAGTACTTTTTCTAGTCTATTTGCTAATAACTTAGAAAAAACTTTAGAATCAACATTTAATAGAGATATTGGTCTATAAGATGCACATTGAGCAGGGTCTTTATCCTTCTTTAATATTAAAGAAATTGACGCTCTATTAAAAGATTCAGGAAGTTTACCAAGTTTCAGAGAAGCCTCAAAAACCCTACAGAGCCAAGGGATCAATAAAGAAGCAAAACATTTATAAAATTCAACGGTAAACCCATCCGGGCCAGGAGCTTTCCCCAAATTCATAGAAAGAATAACATTCTTAATCTCATCCATAGTAATGGAAGTATCTAATATAGAAGACATATCCCGTGAAATCTGAGGGAAGTCTAAATTATCTAAAAAATCATTCATATGTTTAGAATCTCGAAGAGACTCTGATTGATATAAAGAAGAATAAAAATCACAAAAGGTTTGATTAATCCCCACATGATCCAGTATCAATCGATCATTTTGGTTATAAATCTGATTGATTTGAGATTTAACATAATTAGATTTCAATTGATTAGCCAGCAGCTTACCAATTTTGTCACTGTGAACATAAAATTCACTTCTTGTTTTCTTTAATTGGTTTACAATCGAGGACGAGAGTAGTAAACTGTGTTCCATTTGAAGTTCAGTTCTTTGTTTGTATAACTCCTCAGAAGGAGCCATAACATATTTCTTATCAATTTCTTTAATCTTGTCCACAATTACCATCTCCTCCTGCTTCTGCTTCTTCCTCAAAGCAGCAGAATACGAGATAATCTGACCACGAATATAGGCTTTAAAAGTGTCCCAAAGAGTGTTAACCGAAATATCCTCTGTATGGTTAATTGTAAAAAAAAAGCTCAATCTGTTCATTCATAAAGTTAACAAAGTCCGAATCCTGAAGCAACAGCGAATTAAAATGCCATTGTCTATTATTTTGTATATTGGCCATAATTTTAATGGAAAGCTTAAGTGGAGCATGATCTGAAATGGTTATAGAATCATAATCACATGTAATCACTGAAGAAATAAGACGAGAATCAATAAAAAAAATAATCAATTCTTGAATAGGAATGATGAACATGTGAAAAGAAAGAAAAATCTTTTTCCTGAGGATGCAGAAAACGCCAAATGTCCGTCGACCCAGAATCAGAAAGGAAAGAGCTAATCAAAGTTGCAGATTTATTAGGTAAGGTCCGTAAAGGAGCCGAACGGTCCAAAGCTGGAGACAAACAGGTATTAAGATCTCCGCCCCAGATCAATGAGAACTCGTTCAAATTCGGAAACTGATTAAATAATGATTTATAAAATTCCGGACAGTCCATATTAGGAGCATAAACATTAACCAAAACTACTTTTTTATTAAATAGTAAACCACTAACCAATAAAAATCTACCATTCGGATCAGAAAAAATATCCTGTTGTATAAAAGTAACTGAGGAATCTATAAAAATAGAGACGCCTCGAATCTTAGCATTGGAGTTCAAATGAAATTGTTGTTCCTTCCAGAATTTAAAAAAACGTAGTCTGTCCCCCCTCCGTACATGGGTCTCTTGTAAAAATAAAATTTGTGCTTTAAGTCTCCGGAACACTTTAAAAACTTTTTTCCTTTTAATAGGATGATTAAGACCGTTAGTATTCCAGGAGACAAAATTAATAATAGACTCCATAAATCCTAAAGTCAACCCACAGCGAGGAGGATTGACGATAGGCTCGACCCACGAACCCGGAGAGGAAACAGAACATACAAAAGATACCGGGAAAAAGGACGCAACCAGTACTTCAATAATGTATATAGCCCAAAGAGAAAAAAACTAAAACGTGAAACCCCTCCCACCACCCTCCCACCCCAAGACCCCAAGGCAAAATCTAAAGCAGACCCGCCCGAAAGAAGCAAGCGCTAAAACTACCCCCATGACTTCCGGTATACGCTCCCTAAAGAAAAGGTATAAATACGAAAAAGATCAGCTAATTGTAAAACAGTAAAAAAGTTTAAAAAAAAAGGTAACTCAATTAAAATACACACACAACAGAACAAAAGCCAGAAAATATATATTAAAAAAACCACAATAAACTCCAAACCCATGAATAAACAAAACAACAACAAGAAAAAATAAGATTATTAACATAAACTAGTTATAAAAAGCAAAACAAAATAAAATTTAAAAAAAACTACAAAATTTAAGGCCACACAGGAAATACGTAAAATGACAATAAGGAAGTAACCACCCATAATCCCCTGGGAAAAGAAAGAAATGACACAGTTAAAAAGAAAGTTTAGCAACCATATTAAGAAATCAAAAATAAACTTTTCTGCCCAAATTGGGCACGAAAAAGTTAAAACCAACCAATTCACAGCCTCCGATCAACGGAGATAGTTAAAAAAATAACAATTAAGATGTTGAAGGTGAAAATTGATCCAGATAACTCTGGGCATCCGATGGAGAATCAAAAAAACGAAGGACTCCATCTGACATGTGAATCCTTAGACGTGCAGGGTACAGCAGCGCTGGTCTTAAATCCATCTTATAGAATTCCGACATCACAGATCTGTAGCGAACCCGTTGGTCCCAGATTGGTTTACTGAAATCTTCCACGAATCGGAACTTAAGATCCGAAAAATCAATGAAACCTTTAGATCGAGCGAATCGAAACAGTCTCTCCTTGTCTTGAAAGTAATGAAAACGTAAGATAACATGTCTAGGTCTATCTGACCTAGAAGAGTATGATGGGATTCTGTGAACACGATCCAGTAGCGGTGGTTGGTCAGGAAATACAGTAGGGAATGCATCTTTTAAAAGTTGAGAAAAATACTTCATGGGGTTGTTAGATTCAACAGCTTCACGCACCCCAATCATTTGTAAATTCTGCCGTCGCATTCTAGATTCTAAGTCAGAGTTTTTAAAAGTCAGAAAGTCAAGTTTCTTCTTCATTACATTAATTGTTTCTTCGATTTTCCCCATCTTAAGCTCACTTTGTTGCGCGGATTTTTGAAGATCAGATATAGCCGACTGATGTTCCGCAATACATGTTTGCATCTTATCAATTAAATCGGCAATTTTCTGGAGATTAATTGAGATTTCCGTATGAATCAGGTCCTTAACAGAGACAGCGATTTCCGTACGAATCATCTCCATAACAGAGGTTGAAATTTCCCTCTGAATTAACTCCGATATAGCTTTCAAAGTCACCGGTGATTCAGTCGGAGGAAAATCCATACCTTTCGGTTTAACCGGAGGTTTACCATCCTTGCCGTTTTTCCCGTTCTTAGACATAGCAGATCTAAGATGCATCCAGTTATCGGAGAGTTCAATTTAATTCAAAGTATTGTAAGAGTTGATACCTTAATGGTTAATTAAAATATAGCTGATCATAGAAAAAAAACTCAGAGGCAATGGAGCGAGTCAAGAACGCGACTTCACTCCATGAGCGCTACCGGAAGTCCCCGACGAAGTGTTTTGAGAGGATGATGGAACGTATCAACTGCTGCCTGAGAGGTGACTTGGATCCACTCCATTTTGCCTACCCTCACAATAGGTACACAGCAGATGCCATCATATCGACTTTTCGCTCAACCCTGGAACATCTGGACAGCAAAGGTTAGTACATCGGGATGCTCTTCTTTCTTTCTACAGCTCGGCATTCAGCACTATCATCCCCTCAAAATTAATCAATAAGCTTCAAGACCTTGGCCTCAATACCTCATGCAATTGGATCTTCGATTTCCTCTCTTGCAGACCCCAGGCAGTTCAGCTTGGCAACAATATCTCCTCCCCGATCCCCATCAGCACAGGTGCACCACAAGGCTGTGTGCTTAGCCCCCTGCTCTACTCACTTTACACTACTGACTGTGTGGCTCAGCACAGTTCCAGTGCCATAATTGTTTGCTGCGACACCAGTGTCTTATGCCAAATCAAAGGTGGTGATTGAAAATCTAGCTGAGTGGTACCACAACAACAACCCCTCGATGTCAGCAAGACCAAGGAACTGATTGTTGACTTCAGGAGGTGGATACCAGAGGTCCATGAGTCAGTCCTTATTGGGCTGTCCAGAGGTGCAGAGGGTCAGCAATTTTAAACTCCTCACTGTTATCATTTCACAGGACCTGTCCTGGTCCGAGCACAAGTACAATTACAAAGAAAGTACAGCAGTGCCTCTAATTCCTTACGTGTTTGTGAAGATGCCATGCCGCATCTAAAACATTGACACACTTCTCTAGATGTACGGTGGAGAGTATATTGACTGGTTGCATCACTGTCTGAAATAGAAACACCAATACCCTCGAATGAAAAATCCTACAAGGAGTAGTGAACCGGCTCAGTGCATCACGGGTAAAGCCCTCCCACCAACTGAGCACATCGACATGGAGCTTTTACGCAAGAGAGCAGCATCCATCATCGGGGACCGCCACCACCCAGTCAAGCTCTCTTCTTCCTGGTGGCGGCAGCAGCAGCAAGAAAATACCAGAGCCCAGGGACTCATCTCCATGTTGAAGAACAGTTATTACCCCTTAACCATCAGGCTCTTGAACCAAAGGGGTCAACTTCACTTACCCCATTACCGGACTGTTCCCACAAACTATATACTTACTTTCAATGACTCTTCATCTCATGCTCTCGCTGTTTATTGTTTGTTTGTTTGTTTATTATTTTTAATAATTTCTTTTTCCCCTTTTGTAATTACGGTTTGTTGTCTCTTGCACACTGGTTGTCAGTCCTGTTGGTACGGTCATTCATTGATTCTATTATGGTTATTGGATTTATTGAGTATGCCCGCAAGAAAATGAATCTCAGGGTTCTATATGGTGGCATACTGTATATGTACTTTGATAATAAATTTACTTTGAACTTTTCCTTTGTTTTTGGTCAAAATTACAAGGTACTGTAGTTGTTAAAGCTGATACTTTATTAATCTGAAGTCATTAAGACTTGACCAAATGGTGTGGAACCAAGGTCACAGAGAGGTCAGATCAGCTCCAGGTGGCAGGTTCTCTTCCCTGTAGAACATTAATGAACCATAGGCTTTCACAGCAAAACTGATTGCTATTGTGATTGTTTCTGTATGTAGTTAAGAAGCTGCTGTAATTAGTGCATTTGGTTTCACAATTTGCACCAAGTTCATGATCTCTAACTTATCATTGTAATATCAACCAAACTCAGCAGTAGGGTTTAACACATTCTTGGACAAAAATGAACTTTTTCTTCTCAATGTTATAAAATATAAAGTTACTTTTATAATGTGTCCTTCTAATCCAATAAGCTAGAGAGCTTGTCTCTTGTAGTGTAGACTGAAGGTCAAACCTGATGTTTTTAAGTAAGAATGCCAGATTTCCTAGTCGCCTGCCCTTGCTGAGAATTGTTTCCATCATTGTATGGTGCTCCACCTGGTGTCAAAACAAATCATCACACAACTTATTGCTGAGTGAAGCCAGGAAAAAATCCACCCATTACACGAAGGATCAAAGGTAACATTTTACTTTTGAAATACTATTTCTAAGATATTTGAGACATTTAATATACAGTATTATAAAAGACTGGCAAATTCCACTGCTGTACCAACTGCTTCACTGATACACCTGTCATTTAAATAAAAAATCAGCTGGATGTGTACAGCTCCAATAGCTATCAAGTAGTTCAACAGCATTCATGACAAAGGAGCTTACATATCATTATTTCAAGACATAACTTTGCCCTTTGTCCTGTATTTGTTCAGCTGCTTGCATATGCCAAATCTGTGCAGCAAATTTAAAAAAAACAGCAAATTTGAATCAGTTTAAAACTGGGGGGAAAAAAGCTGGAAACACTCAGCAAATCAGGCAGCATCTGTGCAAATAGAAACCAAGTTGACTTTTCCGGTCAGAGACTTTATGGTCTGCATCTTTTGGAGCTGGTGGTTGAAGCTACTCACTGCCAGGTGAAAATGGACAAGCTCTCACCATCGGTTCTGATGAGGAGCTTTGATCTGAAATGTTGACAATTCCTTTTCTCTACAGATGTTGCTTGCCAGGCTGAGTTCTTCCAGCAGATTGTTTCTTGTCTTACCATTGGTTGACCCATTGGGGAAACTGCATCTGATGGCAATCAATGAGCCAGTGAGTTCCCAGTCCTCCTGTCATTTGCTGGCCAGCTAAGATTTTACAATTACTTGTGTTTTTCAGGCCAGAAGTGAGCTTCTGATTACGATGTGGATTTGCAGATTATTACAGTTATCATTGTTAATGTAGCTTCTTTCACGCTAGAGGGCAGCAAGGCACGTGTGCTGTGCTATGGCAGATATTGACACAAAATAATACAGCACAGGAACAGCCTCTGCAGTCCTCCATGTTTACCCTGACCATGATGCTGATCTAACGAATTTCATCTGCCTGCACACTGTCCATATTTCTGCCTGCCTGCACACTGCATATTCCTCTATTCCTGCCTGTTCATGTATCTGTCTAAATGTGGTTTATAAATTGTTATTGCATCTATATCTACAACCCTCACTGACAACAAACTCCAAGCACCTACCTATCTGTGTAAAACAAAAGAAAAGCCTTGCAAATCTCCTTGATTTTCCCCCTTAAACTTCTGGTATGTCGTCTAGAATTTGTTGTTTTCACCCTGGGGGAGAAAAGCTCTGACTACTTGTACCTATCTACTCCCCCCTCGTAATTTTAAATACTACTTTCAGGTCTCCCCTTGGCCTCTGACAGCCCAGAGAAAACAATCCAAGTTTGTCCAATTTCTCCTTGGAGCTAATACATAAAAATCAGGGCAGTGTGGTGACCCACTTTCTACACAAGCCTGTCCACAGAGAAAACTGACAGGTCTACCTAGCACAAAGAGAGATCAAGCAGGATTCATTCATTTTCTTTCTTTTTCTCTATCCCTCTCTCTCTCTAAAAAAATTGATTTCCATGATATTGTATATAATTTGCAGGCATTATTAAAGGCATCCGTTAGTCTTGCGGGACCATGGATCTGCCCCTGGAAAGTCTTCACTCTCCAGGGCGCAGGCCTGGGCAAGTTTGTATGGAAGACCAGCAGTTGCCCATGCTGCAAGTCTCTCCTCTTCACAGCACCGATGTTGTCCAAGGGAAGGGCATTAGGACCCATACAGCTGGCACCAGTGTCGTCACAGAGCAATGTGTGATTAAGTACCTTGCTCAAGGACACAACACGTTCCCTCGGCTGGGGCTCGAACTCACGACCTTCAGGTAGCTAGTCCAATGCCTTAACCACTTGGCCACGTTCCCACACGCGGGCATCACGGAGCTGCTATCGATATGCAGGAGACTCTCAGAACTCCCGGGAGAGGTGGGATGTCTCAAATATCCAGAGAATGGAGGGAGGAGGGATGAAGTATATCTAAAATTGCCCTCATACTATTGGTTCCCTTTATGTATGGTTACAACAAGCTGTGATTTAAAATCAAAGTACACAAACACCATGTCACCACATACTGAGGTTCTTCCTATCCATAGTGTTGCAATAGATAGACCTGACTTTTTTGCCACACAAGTTTCCATTCAACTGGAGCTTCAGTACTACCTGCCCTTCCTGGGAAAAGTTCCTTCAGAGAAACACCCATGACCTTACATCTATCGATCAATGGTCAGCTCAAGAGTATCTTGTCATCCCTGTAGAAGAAAGACACTGTGAATCCTGAGGAGTGGCTTCCTACACAGACTGTCAAGGCAGAATACCTCATCACCAGAACTTCCCAAAAACCTCTGAGACCTTGCTTGGCTGTCAGTAAGTGAAGACCCTCCTTGCCAGGTCCTGCCAATCAGAAGTCTCACTCCCAATGCACACTACCTTTTGAGATGGCTGTGATGAGGATGGTTGTTGTCTTTGTGGACTGTTCATTTGCAAATAAGGTCTGGAAGAAGATGCAAGGGTCTTTATTGAGATTTCTCCTGACCAGCTAAGTAACTGAGGACTTTGTGTTCTTTCGGCTATTCCCAAGGACATAAAGTCATAGTCATGCAGTATGGAACATGCCCTTTGGCGTAATTTATCCATGTGCCAACTATGTAGGCCAGTAAGCTAGTCCCATGTACCCATGTTTGACCCAGATCCCTCTAAATCTCTCCTATCCATGTATTTAAGTGCTGCTAATGCACCCACCTCAACCACCATTTTTGGAATCTCATTTCAAATGTGCACCAGCTTTTGTGTGAAGAAACTGCCCCAAATTTCCCTATGAAATTTCAAGCCTCTAATTTTAAATCTGTGTCTTCGTGTTTTTGGTACCCCCCCCCCCCCACCTCCGAGCTTTAAAAGACTAAGCTTTAACCCTGTCCAAGTGCACCAAATCATATAATCTTGTATACCTCTATCAGGTCATCTCACTTGCCAATCCCTAGCTCACATACCCATCTGATCAAAATCTCTCTAATTTTACATAACTCCCTGTAGCAGGGGTTCCCAACCTGGAGTCCTCGGACCCCTTGCTTTAGTGGTATTGCTCCATGGCATAGAGGTTGGGAACCCCTGCTCAGTACTGTCTGGAATGCTACCTTCTTTAGTACTAAGATAAACATTAAATGTTGCTGGAAGATCCTTAACAGTGAAGAACATATTCTGGTCTGCCTCGCACAATGAGGAAATGCTGCTCCATGGCACATTCCAAGTTACAGGTGTGCACACTAAGAGGCACATTGAAATTTGGCGCAACCAGTGCAAAGATTCAGTGGAGAAGGACTACAATCTGAAGTAACACTGTCATGGGATGCTGAATGATGGGCCCTGTGTAACAGCCCCACAAGCAGTAGATGGGCTTATTGTTCAACGAGCCCTCACACATGACATACACCACAAACGTGTAGAATTGATAACATACTGTGCTTGTTGAGAATGGATGACAATATCAATGTAAAGAAGGACATGCAACTTTTAAATTTTACATTTTTTGCATAGTTTGATAAACAAGATTGATTTTTGAAGTAAAACAAAATGCCTATGGGCTGGAAATCCACTGATGTTTGTCTCCTGTGTTACTCAGCAACTTGCAGGCTCATGCAATTATCAGTGTTAAAGTCTGTATATAAAAATGAAAAGAACAAAAAACAAGACAGAAGATGCTGGAAACTCTCAGCAGGGCAGGCAGCATCTGTGGAAGGATAAGCAGAGTTAATATTTCACGTTGAAGAGCCTTCAGTGAGATTATTGCACATTTCCAGTTTCTGCTCTTTTTATTTGATTTTCATCCTTTCATGGGGACCAGGAGTAACTAGTCCTGGTCTAGCTATGTAGAAGTCATGGCCAAGAAGGAACACCAGTTCTTCTGCCTCAGAAAAGCAATGGCAGAATGCAGGGTATGGTGTTACAGATTACAGAGAAAGTTTAGTGTAGGCAGACAATAGGGCGCACGAACATAATGATGTAAGGTGATGTCAAGAAACCAGTGGTGTCCTGGTAGACTAGAGGACTATTCAATAGTTTTATAACAGTGAGATAGAAGCTGTCCTTGAGCCTGGTGGTATGTGCTTTCAGGCTTTTGTATTTCTGTGCAATGGGAGGGGGAAGAAGAACAAATCAGAATCCGGCTTCATGTCATTGTCATAGGTCATGAGTTTTGTTTTGTGGCAGCAGTACGTTACAGTTTCTGGTGTTCTGTACGTTTTCTTTCTGCTACCTCTTGTACATATATACGCTCAGTGGCCACTTTATTAGGTACACCAGTACATCTACGTGGTAGTGTAAATATCTAATTAGTCAATCATAGTAACAACGCATAAGAGCATGCAGACATGGTCAAGAGGTTCAGTTGTTGTTCAGGCCAAGCATCAGAATGGGGAAGAAATGTGATCCAAGAGACTTTGACTCTCGGAAACTACTGATCTCTTGGAATTTTCACACAAAAAACATCCAGTGAGCTGCAGTTAGGAGGGTGAAAATGTCTTGTAATGAGAGAGGTCAGAGGAGAATGGTCAAACTTGTTTATGCTGACAGGAAGGCAACAGAAACTCAAATAATCACATGCTACAACAGTGGTGTGCTGAAGAGCATCTCTGAATGCACAACCTGTCGAACCTTGAAGAGGATGGGCTACAGCAGCAGCAGACCACGCTAGAGTCCACTCCTGTACCTAATAAAGTGGCCACTGATTGTATTTAAGGCATAATTTGACTCCACAGCACGCAAAGCAAAAGCTTTTCAATATATCTCATAACAAGTTTTAGCAATGAGCCAATTACCATCCAATGGCCCAGTGTGGGTTACGATCTGGAATGCCAAGGAAGTTTCGTATGGTTCCAGAGGTATTTCCATTCTGAAAAAGGGGCTGACTCCAGCAAATTGTTCCTTCCCAGTCTGCTGTTTCACTCTCAAGCACCTATCCCAGAATATGATTCAATTCTGCCCCCACTCTTCACATACTGATTCACCACAGGTTATGGTTATGAACTAGGATGTTATGCAAGAGGACGTCACAAGAGGGAGAACGGACCAACCGTAAAAGAGGCTTGGTCAAAGAAAATCATTTTTTAGAAGAATAGGGAGATGGAGAAACAACAACTTGTATATGTTCGTATACCTTTAATGTGGTCACTCAGCAGAAGGCACTTTGCTGAAGCTTTATTGGACAGTTTCAATTATCTGAGGAATTGGCATAGGTGAGCAAAACATTAGTTGAGGGGCTAAATTTTAATGAATGCCTAAAGAAGTGTGTGGGGAAGGGAGAGGGGGGTTGGAATCTGGGAATTTAATACTTGCTGATGATTGGAATGTGGGTAGGTAGAAGATGGAATGTTTGCCAAGAGGGTATTGTTACAGTCAAATGTAATGATAGTCAATGGGTTTACAGGGAAGACTCTAGTCGGTAGGATTTCGGCAGCTTCAAGCTTTGTAATTCAGTAGGCAGTATGAGAAAGGGGTTATAACTAGTGATTTTATTGGGAACTAGAATCAGGATTTGAGCAGTGAGTAATTTTTGGAAACTGCAGAGGAATTTATAAAGAGTTTGAATGGTGAGAATGGAAGTTATTTCTCACCAACCATGGAAATAGGATTTCTCAAAGGACAGAGACAGCCAAAGGCATTTTAACCCAGGTGCTATTAATGCAAGGAAGAACTTTGGAGTCCGAATGCAGACGCAATGAAAGTACGAGTAATGGCTTCAGTGGGTCAGTTTGGAAGAAAATCTATTTTAATGTTCTAAATTTTGTATGTTGTTTGTCTCTCAGTGGAGAAAGTGGTGCTGGAAAAACGGAAAGCACGAAACTTATCCTGAAATATTTATCAGCAATGAGCCAACATTCTCTTGAAGCAACAGCAAAGGATAAGATCTCCCACGTTGAGCAGGCTATTTTGGAAAGCAGGTAAAAATGTGCTTGAGCAAATGACAAATCACATTTGATTGATGCCCTGAAATTCTTAAACTGCAAGTACATTTTGTTCTAAATATTAGTGTGTATATAACATTAAGCTTCTTCCTCCCCGGCAACCACTATGCTGGTAACAGTCTTCATTCATCCACAAGCAGAGATTGCCCAGAATCAGAGATTTTGTTTACTTTTGTAAACTTTTGTTTATCACTTTTGTTTACCAGGATTGAAGCTGCAAATTCAATTGGATCTAGTCTTAATAAATATATTCCAACTGTATGCAGCCTTTGACAGAGCTGCACTCTCTTATGAGAGCTAATTAGTCATTGCAGGACAGGATTGAAACCATAGGCCCTCTTGATTGATGAATTTGAAGCTTCACATGGTAGGTTTGGGATTTAGCTGCACACCTACAAAAACAGAGGCCTGCAATTCTGCTGTTTGAATCAGGGGACTTGATCTATCATTGTGAAACATGCCATCTGTAATACAGGCTGTGATTTTGCAGATTCTTTATTCATTGTAAGCCAGCGTTCATAGCCTGATGAACTCTTGACCTCCCTGGCTGCCTGGTCATTGCCCTGGCATTTTGTTTCTCTGCCTTAGACATTCTCTGTAATTGCAATGGGGTGTTCTGCACTCTGTTTCTCTTTTCAGTGGCTCTATGTATTTGTGTATGGCGTGATCTGTCTCGATGGCATGTATGTATATTGGTACATGTGACAATAAGCCAATTACCAACTATCCTAATGGATGATCACACTCAGAATTCTCATGGTAATTCTAGTAAGCTATAGGCCCTCAGAATGTATAATCAATAGTTATAGACCTTCTGGCATGTTCTGTGTACATGCATGTACTCTGGCAATAACTACATTCCAATATGTATTTATAGTGTTTGCCTTGCTCTTAAGAATTAATAATATAATATAAAGCAATCAATCTGTATCACTTTGCATGAAACTTATATCAACCTTTAAACTGAATTCTCACCTATATCTTATGTCAATAGCCCCATCATGGAAGCATTTGGTAATGCAAAGACCGTCTACAACAACAACTCAAGCCGATTCGGGAAATTCATCCAGCTGAACTTCTGTCAGAAGGGCAACATTCAGGGAGGCAGAATCATAGATTGTATCCTTTGCTATGCCTAACATTCTAACATTGGTCCTTATTGAGTCAAATGATTGATTATTTTGTTTCAAACTCCTGGAAAATGCTGTAGAAGATGTGCTCTCTGTTAGTTTTGTAGTACTTATGAGCTTGTCACTGCAGGGCCTGGCCTGGCCTGGCCTGCTGAAGTGGTGTTACGCTCTTTCTTTCTTGTACTTCAGAGTGAAAGAAGAAGGGAGCGACTTCTGGAACTGAGGTTGAATCCAGAGAGTCATGTAGATATTGGTGGGCAGTGCTTCCATTTGAAAGACAGATCAGAGTTGGCTGAGATCTTGGAGGTTTGGGCATTGGACACATTGTGGTGCTTCAGCCTTTTGTGGGGCAGGGAACGGGGATAGGCAGAGGTTGGAGGGAAACAGTGTCCCTTTAGCTTTTCAGATACTGATAACCTGAGAGGATACGGTGGAGATCTGGAAGTTGGCGATGGGGTTGCTGATCAGGCATTCAGAAGGTCAGAAGAAGAGGAGAGCAGGGTGAAATCTTGAGGAAGAGTATTAACATTAAATCTTGGTTATTCTAGAAGCAACCCACCTCTACCACACATTGTCTCAAGAATGAAGGTATGAGTTAAGCCAGGAGGTTCCTGGTTCAATTCTTGGAAGATGCAAGCAATCTCTATAAATTTGATCAGAGAAGTGACTGTGGGAATGTGTGCATTTTTCAACTGAATTTTGAATGACGCTGTAGTAGAAGGAACAGCATAATCACATTTCTAGGGAATACTTCTTTAACAGTCAAATTTAGTAAAAATGTATTTAAACTAAATGTGGCCCCACTGATTGTAAAATGGCACAAAATAGCATTATTCTGAGTCCAATAAATCTGATATTTCACATCAGTTTCTACAAAACATATTTTTCTTGCATGTAAGCTGCTTTTGAAGTTGTTTCTCTTGACTGAATTTTTGAAACAAAGATTTATTAGAAAAGGTAAGAACATTTTATGATTGAAGTTCCTAACTTTTACCTATGATTTCCATGCAGAGAAAATATTAATTGTTGAATTTATCATTTGGCGAGATACTGGAAATAAGTATATTTATTTTACTGTTGTATAGAACCGTGTAGTCAGACAGAACCCTGGAGAGAGGAATTATCATATTTTCTATGCACTGCTTGCTGGTACCGATGAAGAACAAAGAGGTGAGTGAGCAAGGAGAATCAGGGTAGAGTTCTAATCTTTCAGTAAGGTCACATTAAGGATTTAGTACAAGGCTATCTGCTCTGGATTTTCTTGACTACTGTAAGTGGTTTCCAAAGATTTAGCCCAGTCTTAAATCTGTATTATCGGAATTATATAAATGATGAAGTTTCCATGGAGAGCAAGGTTGCTGGATAAATTCACCAAACCTGCTCACCCATGTTTTACACTGGGGAAAGTGTGAAAGTCAGCAAACTAGTTCCAAAGCCCCTCCTGTTCTGGTGCTCTGAGATTGTGTAAATGCAGAAGATTAGCATCTGTCAATTTTGTGCATTGTTTTGGCCAGATTTTTTTTTAATAGTGACAAGTGGGATTAATGTAGATGGACAAAAGTGGACTGAAGGGTTTATTTCTATGCTGTACAACTCTGTGACTATGGCTTTAATGGAACGGACTTGGATATTTTCCAAAAAATGTACTCTTGTAAACTTACAAAGAAGTAAAAATCTAGATAAAAGGTGGTATATAAACTCAATGGAAGTTATTTATTTTAGAGATCAAACAAACAAACAAAACCAGTTCATATCACGATTAGAAAGCTGTGCTGCAATATCCTTTGAGAAGATGAAAGGAGATTGGAGTTGGACATGGAGGAACCTGCAAAGTTAGGTTGTTAAACAGAAGTGCAAAATATCTCAGCAAACATCAAAGTAAGGAATGGTGGAAGAACCGTTGAGAAGCAGTGAACTGCCTTGTTAATGGTAAGCAGATCAGAGTTTTGCTGGTCTGATGTGATAAATCTGATGGCAGCCTTTGACCTCCCCACATGTGCAGATTTCTAAATGTTGCTAGGAAAGATGTCATGCTCAGTCAGAAGCAGGGTACATGAGGTGAACGACATTTTTAAGCTGGGTGAGAAGTCCAACTGGGCAGAAATGAACTACGGCATCAGCTTCTAGAACAAAATGCTCAGACTGCTGCTGGGAGACTACAGAGGTTCAGAGGTTTGTTATAGCAAACCCAGTGCTCTGCAAATATTGCTCTCGTGCAGTGTGGAATGAATTTCTCAAATGTTTAAAGGTAAGTCTTAATAACAAAGCAAGTATCACAGTAGATGGAAGGGGAGTGAGATGCAGTTGGAATGGGGCTGAATATTTTGGCATAAAATGCCCTTCAAGTCAAATCAAGTTTTTTTGTCATTTAATTATATACAGTACATGTATACTTTATACTTTATTGTCGCCAAACAATTGATACTAGAACGTACAATCATCACAGCGATATTTGATTCTGCGCTTCCCGCTCCCTGGATTACAAATTGATAGTAAATATTAAAAATTTAAATTATAAATCATAAATAGAAAATATAAAAATGGAAAGTAAGGTAGTGCAAAAAAACCCAGATGCAGGTCCGGATATTTGGAGGGTACGGCCCAGATCTGGGTCAGGATCCATTCAGCAGTCTTATCACAGTTGGAAAGAAGCTGTTCCCAAATCTGGTCATACGTGTCTTCAGGCTCCTGAGCCTTCTCCCGGAGGGAAGAGGGACGAAAAGTGTGTTGGCTGGGTGTGTCGTGTCCTTGATTATCCTGGCAGCACTGCTCCGACAGTGTGCGGTGTAAAGTGAGTCCAAGGATGGAAGATTGGTTTGTGTGATGTGCTGCAACGTGTTCATGATCTACTGCAGCTTCTTCTGGTCTTGGACAGGACAACTTCCATACCAGGTTGTGATGCACCCGAGAAGAATACTTTCTATGGTGCATCTATAAAAATGAGTGAAGGTTTTAGGGGACAGGCAAATGAGATGTTTCTCCAAACCAGGATGTAAAGCACAGTTGTACACATAACACACATTAAAACACAATAACTTTTGAAAGTAAGGATAAAATCTACAGATGAATTTTGCATAAATAAAGTGTGTAAGTTAAATATTATAAGGTACAGAACAGATTAACTGTCGAATGCAATGCTGCAGAGAGTTCAGATGGTAGAAAGTCAAAGAGGATGCTGGATGGATGGGTCGGATCCTTGATAATACTAGGGACCCTGCATACATAGAATTCCTGATAAATGTCCCCAGTGGATGGTAAGGAGACCCCTATGATCATCTCAGCTGTTCTCATAGTCCTTCGTAGGGACTTCCAGTCCAATGCTCAACTGCTCCCATACCAGATGGAGATGCAACTTGCCAGGATGCTTTCAATGGTGCTCCTATAAATTCAGTTAAGATTAGGGATGGGGAGAGCCTTGCTCGCCTCAATCTCCTTAGAAAGTGGAGGAGCTGCTGGGCCTTCTTGTTCAGAGAGGAGATTTTAAGGGACCAGGTGAGGTCATCCATGATGTGAACTCCCTGGAACTTGGGGCACTTTACACTCTATGGAGGAGCCATGTACTTCCCAAAGGGGATGTTTCCTGAAGTCCACAAAATTTTCCTTGGTCTTCTCCACGTTCAGACTTGGGTTGTTCTTCTCACACCAGTCCAGCAGCCGCTCCAATTCCTCTCTGTACTCCGTCTCATCATCGTTGATGAGGCCAACCACTGTTGTGTCATCCACAAACTTGACGATGTGGTTTGAGCTGGATCCTGGGACATAGTCATGTGTCAGCAGTGTGAACAGCAGCAGGCTGAGCACACAGCCCTGGGGAGTGTCGGTGCTCAGCGTAATGGACAGAGACATTGCTGCCCACGCGGACTGTTAAGTAGTCCAGAAGTCCAGGATGCAGTTGTAGAGGGAGGTGTTGAGGACATCCCCCCTCCCCCCCCCCCCCAGTTTCTGGGGTTTCCGGATCACCAATTCCAGTGGTGCACTCATTTCTGTGGGGAGGGACCAGCCTGACAATCCAGGTGATTTGTAAGGACCACTGCTGTTTATCTGGGTTTTACTTTAGCCACAAGTATCTACATTGTAGCAAATTTTGGCAACTATACGTTATAGTTTACTGACAGACTAGTTCTAATGCAAACAACAAGCCAATAGCAATTTCCCTACTTAAGGGATTTATGACTGGTGATTTTTGTGTTGATAATTTAATTCAAATTATTTTGAAATCCTTATAGTCCAGGAGACATGCTGACAGTCAGATTATCCAGTAAGTGATTTTAAAATGGTTAATGCTATCCAATTCTGTGCAATTTGAGCCAAGATCTCTAATTGAAATTGTAACGTGTTCTCCTCTTGGAGGAAGTATAAGAATAAAAACAAAGCTTGTATTTTGGGTTAGAGTCTCCTGACAGGACTAGATATTGTTCGGAAACATATGTGCCTTTGTGGAACCCCAGAAATAGATCAGAACTCCATGGTATGGTAAGAAGCCCTTGCTTCTTCATGTATGTATTGGAGTGGTGGCCAGAACAAACCCTACCCACAAGAAGCATGTAATAGTTATGCAATCTTTGCATGTATCTGAATGCCCCCAATCACATTAATAATTAATTAAAGTAAAAAACCTCAAATGTTTAATACTTCAAAGTCTCTAAAATAACTATAGGTTAATTTAATTTGTGTGTTCGTCCATCATCAACATCGATGAGGACCTCAACATCATTATGATCGCATCGAGACGAGCGCACAATTTGTATTTAAGTGAGGGAGAGTTGCGCAGTGTCAACCTCACTGTCTCTTCCCAATTCCCATCTGGATCCAGTGGCAAGACAGAGTCAAGACGGCTGGAGATGGGACTAGGCGCAGTGGATGACCGTGACACCGTCTGTGTCTGGTCCTGCTCTACACGTTCCACGATGCTTGCAGAGTCCGCCTTCTTGACCATTGGACCGTCCATTGGTCTTGTCCGCTCAATCCGCTGGAGTCTGTCTTCACATGCTGGGATTGACAACTCCCGATCTCACCGAGGGTTTGAGACCTGTCGGCTACCCTCGCCTGGTTTAGCCGGCTTGTCGAAACCATTGCCTGGGCTGTGACCGCTGTCGCATGCAAACAGCCACAGGTGAGAGCTGAGTGCCAAGAAATTGTTGCAGATTTGAATTCTGTCTTGCCTTTGTGAAGAGGCCAATGTGGAGCATAGTTGGTAAAAGGCTGGCAAAGAGCAGTTGTCAGACTTGGGGAATTCTACGCACCAAAGTTCAGGCTTCCCAAATGTGGAAATCCCCAGCCTTGGGGAAAGTTTGGTTGTCGAGTGAAAAATTGCAGAGTTTTCTTGGAAATATCCAGGCCGTTGTAAACTAACTGTGAAGCACTTAGGGTAGCTTGGTATTACTCTGGTTTTGTTTCCTGTCTCCCTTGGTATCAGCATAACCGGGACACAATCATGGATTTTTAAATCTGAACATCACTCAATACAACTTTAAGAATGTGAAAAGTACAGCAAACTCTTCCTACACAACATTGGCTGTGCTCCCAAAATAAATTAATCACCACTTAACTATTTTTATTTTCATCCTGCAGAAATGTGTTATTTATCTGAACAAGAAAATTACTATTACTTGAGACAGTCTGGATGTATCATGGACAGTACAGCTGATGACAAGCAGACCTTTCAGGAGGTCATGGTAAGGTGTTGGTGTGTGTTCATTACCATTAGCTGTGGCGACAATTCACACACATCAAATCCATCTGTGACATTCTGCCTTCTACTTTACATTCATTTTTAAAAATGAAGATTATAAAATCTTTTCTCTTTTAATGTCGTGGAAATTCATTGCTGCTGAATGGATTCCCAGCCTCCTCCTCATATATTAGTCATTTATACATGAGTGAATATTAGTACAATACCATTCAAGATGATGTGCAATGTATGTGCATGTTACAAATGCTTGAATTATGTACATTCTATACATAAAAATAGTTGTTCTCATTAAATGAGTTCTCAGCAGCCTCATTCTGAATCCTTGAAATTGTTAACCAGAAATAAATTTGCCATACAAGTATTTTAAAAATTTTTGTACTTTGCCCTTAGTAGAGATCCACCACTGTGGGCAAGGTGATTTTTCATTTCCAGTTATATGAAAGGGGAGCAGGAATAGGCCACTCAGCTTTTTCAGGCTCTATCATTCAGTAGGATGTAGAGCATTCCTGCCTACTGCTGGCAACCTTTCACCCCCTTGTCAAAAATTGATCTATCTCTGCCTTTAGAACTCCAAAATTCACTCAGGAAAGAAAACACATTACCTCTGTGCCTTAAGTGGTTTCCCCCTTTTGTATACAGTTCTAGATTTATTTGAAATGTATCTGCAGATTTAACTTGACTCCACTACTCCCATGATCCATGCTGGGTACTGATCACTGTTCTGAAGAATTTTCCAACATTGGTCACAAGTTTGTCTTTTAGTTGTTTGAACCTGTAGTTCCTAATTTTACCAGCGTAGCTAATAAATCATAAGAAACATAGCTGTAGTAATGTCATTATCACTCGAGAATTGGCTTAAAATATATTAATATATACCTCTCCTCATTGTAGCATATTGGTGAAATGGGCAGCAAAGGTTTAGAGTGTAAACTTGAAACAACTGTAGAAAATGGAATAAGCATCATCACTAATGTTTAAAATATGCAGTAACTTTTGAATGTCTCTGAATTACATCTCCCTCTGCTCATCACTCCAGGCTGCTATGAAAGTCATGAAGTTCAAAACTGAGGAGATTTGGGAAGTGCTAAAGCTCCTCGCTGGTGTCCTACATCTTGGCAATATTGAGTTTGCAATTGCTGGAGGAGCCCAAGTTTCCTCAAAAGCAGGTATGTTTTAATGTGTAGCAATAATTCTGCCACTGAGAGAACTATCACTGATTCACTGTAGTGATGGTATTGCAAATATTTCAGAAGCATAGATGCTTATAAAAGCTCCTGGATGTATTTATGAACAAATCTCTGGACTTGGGGTCTGAACTGTTTTTTTTTTAGTGTGGTTGTATTTTACTGATATCTTACATGTGCTTCCTATCTTCTATGTGGTATATGTGATTTGTGCTATCTGTGACTGTTGCCACTGTGTTTTGTACCTTGGCCCCAGAGTAATGCTGTCTTGTTTGCCTGTATTCATGTATAGTTGAATGACAATTAAACTTGAATTCAATTTAATTTCATTTAATTTTGCATTAAAATACGGGCCCTCCCTGGCTTATGACAGGATTCCATTCCTGAGAACTGTTCATAATCCAAAAAATGTGTCTGTGAACTGAGTTCCCACGTGGCAGAAGATGTCTGTAGCCCCGTTGCAGCTGGCAAATCCATTCCACGAGACTGCCAAGTTTAGAAGAATAGTGGGGGGGGAGGGATAAGACTGTAAGATATAGGAGCAGAAGAGGGCTATTCGGCCCATCGAGTCTGCTCCGTCATTCAATCATGGGCAGATCCAATTCTTCCAGTCATCCCCACTCTCCTGCCTTCTCCCCATACCCCTTGACTGATGTCAGGCGAACAGGTCCATAGTTGCCTTTCTGCTGCCTCCCACCCTTCTTAAATAGCGGAGTAACATTGAATATTAGATCTCATTGAATATTGAAAGACCTAGATTGAGTGGATGTGGAGAGGATGCTTCCAATAGTGGGGAAGTCTAGGACCAGATTGCACCACCTCAAAATACAAGGATATCTCTTTAGAACAGAAGTGAGGAGGAATTTCTTTAGCCAGAAGGTGGTGAATCTGTGGAATTCATAGTCACAGGCAGCTGTGGGAATACTTAAAGCAGAAGTTGATAGGTTCTTGATTAGTAAGGGTGTCAAAGGTTACAGGGAGAAGGTAGGAGAAGGGGGTTGAGAAGGATAACAAATCAGCCATGATGGAATGGCAGAGCCAACTCGGTGGGCCGAGGTGGTTGATATGAGTAGGCTTGGGCCTACTCGGGCTACTCCAGGGAGCAGATCTAAGGACTCTATTTAGTTCAGAATGTTGTCATTTGCATGATGTGTGTGTTTTTTTTTCTCTCTTAGTCTTTATTTACTTGGGTTTTTCAGGATTTTTGCTTTGTGACTGCCTGTAAGCAAAGAAAATCTCAAGGTGTATAATTTATACATTCTTTAATAATAAATGTACTTGAACCTTGAATTCTGCTCCTATTGCTATGGTCAAACTCATTATTTAGTGACCGTAGAGAAGTCAGAGATTTGTGACCCATGGTAGCTGTGTATGGGGAATTAGCATATCTTCTAGAATGGTATTATAATTCTCACTCATGCAGAAGATTAATACACAGGCTGGTAATACTTTGGTAGATCTTGCCAAAGCTTGTTGATAAATAAAGGCCTTTATCTCTGTAAGTGTAGTGAAGTTTTGGAATTTTGTGATTGGATACAAAAGCTCAGACCTGTTGACAAGTTCCAGCTGGTACCTCTGTTGATTCACACTGCCACAGAGTTCAGTAACGGAGCTACAGACTCACTGATGTTCGCCTACTTTTACACCAGGGATCTCATCATTTCAATGTATATTTCAAAATGTAGGGAAGAAAATTAAGTTACAGTACTTGTATATTTGTGTTTGCAGCAATGTTTTCAAAGTACTTCATTTAAATTTGTGCAAAAGTTAATAAATGTTATGGTTTGCTTTGTTTGTTGGTGCTGCTGAGTGTACAGGACATTGGAGCATTTCAAAAGCCTGAAAGCTTTGGTAGATGGCGTAGCCTAAGGGAACTGGGTCCACACATGTGACAGGTGATCTGTGACCTTTCAGCACCATGAGAGCCCCTGGTGCCATGCTAACTAATGTCCAGGATGCCCACAGCCAGAAAGGTTTGCTTAATGTAGCAGGGCAGTGTGAAATTCAGCTTTGAGTATGGGCCACATATAACAGTACATTAGTCACACTGAACAGGCATGGTTAAGGGATATCAGGTAAGTGCAGGGAAGTAAGGCTTAACATCAGCCACAATTTTATCAAATACTTCAATTTCTTAAATTCCAGATCTGAGCTTGTCAGATTATATATTATATAGAGACAGAGGTGCTAGAATCTAGAGCAGAAACTGCTGGAGGATCTCAGTGGGTCAGGCAGTATTTTGGGAGGGGGGATAGGTGGGGGGAATGGACAGATGATATTGACCCAAAGTACTGACTATCCGTTTCCCTCAGAGTGTTTGTATACTCTGATCAGTTATAAGTCCAGCAAAGTGACTGTTCAGCTCTTTAATTCTCTTTTATTAGCACTGGGGAACACGGCAGAGTTGCTTGGGTTGGACTCCCTGCAGCTAGCTGAGGTGTTAACACATCGATCCATGATTCTCCGAGGTGAGGAGATCAGCACACCTCTGACAGTGGAGCAGGTAAGAAGGTGGCAGTGTTGAGGTTCTGCTCACAAATTGCTGCAATAATTAGGTTCAAAATATAACCTATAGGTCCCAGCACCAACCTTGCAAAATGGTGAGTGATGTTAGCTATAAAACTTCAAAATCGCTGGAAAGTTATAACTGATTTAAAGCACCGTAACTGGGTGGAAGTTTTTTTTAGTGAAGGACCCAAGTTCACACCTGAGAATCCTCCAACGGTTTATTACACTGGAGGAAAGCTTTGAGAGCAGCAGTTGCAATTTAAAAAATGAAATGCAAACTAAAATCTGCTGTAGAACTGGGAATTCTGGAGGTACCAAGCGGGTGAAGCAGCACCCGTGAATGATGTTTAATGTTTTCAGTTGCAGAGATTTGTTCCGTAATGGTCTGAAACATTAATATTTCGAAGGCAGCATCTACCATCAAAGATCCATACCATCCAGGCCATGCTATCAGACAGGAGGTACAAAAGCCGGACATCTCACACCAGGTTCAAGAACAGAGACCATTTATTTCTTGAATCAACCTGCACCACCCTAATCATTATCTCAGCATAACAACACTATGTTCACCGCACTACAATGGACTTTTTTTGCTCTAATTGTGCTCTAGTCTTGTACAATCTGTGTTTGACTTGATTTTGGTAGCTAACCAAAGTAAGTAGCCAAGACAGGAGGGTGCATTCCAGCAATAGACTCTTCCCACTGAATTTCAAAATCAATCTGCTGTTCAACAAAAACACACCAAAAAAGCTGATTTTAATATTGAGATGATATTTATAACAAAGATTTATTACTAACTTACAAAAAGCAATTAACCCCGCTAATGTTGCTATTTAACTATTTAGTTAAGTCAGACATCCACTCTAGAAAAACTGCAAATTTCTTAGAACAATTTTAGTTCTTCTTTTCCGGTTCTGCTGTCGGAGATTGAAGTGGCAGTGGGAAATGGTCACTTGGTCCCTTGAACCTGCTCTGCTGTGCTTTATATTTTATTTATTTAGAGATGTAGTACGGAATGGGCCCTTCCAGCCCTGTTGCCCAGCAACCCCCCAATTTAACTCTAGCCTAATCACGGGACAACTTACAATGACCAATTAACCTACCAACTGGTATGTCTGTGGATTGTGGGAGGAAACCGGAGCACCCGGAGGAAACCCACGTGGTCACAGGAAGAACTTGCAAAGTCCGTACAGGCAGCAATGTTCGTCTGAACTGTAAACCCTACACTACTGTGCTGTGGCTGACCTGACCTCTGTCTTCTCCCCATAGCCCTTGATATCTACAGTTTTCTGATGGAGAGAATTATGCTCTGAAAGATTTCCTGTCATTCTCAGTATTAAATAACTGATACAGGTTTCTCCCGCTATCCGAAAGCAAAGCGTTCCTATGAAACTGTTCGTAAACTGAATTGGCATAAAGCGAAGAAGCAATTACCATTAATTTATATGGGAAAATTTTTTGAGCGTTCCCAGACCCAAAAAATAACCTACCAAATAGCACATAAAACCTAAAATAACACTAACATATAGTAAAAACAGGAATGATATGATAAATACACAGCCTATATATAGTAGAAATAATGTATGTACGGTGTAGTTTCATTTAACAGAATCGGAAAGCTTGAGCCAAAATCAATTTGTCGAAAAAAAATCAGCACGTACACACACGTGCTTGTCACGCATGCACACGTACACACTTTCACACGCCATGCATGCGCACACACCTGCCCGTGCAAGGCTTCATGGTCATGGTAGTCTTTCTCGTGGTGAACACAAGTTTAAAGCGAGCGTCTTTTTTCGTAAAAGCGAAAATCCTCTTTCAGTTAACCAAAACAGGTACTAATGTAGGTCTTTCGTAAAAGCGAAATGTTGAAAAGAGAACGTTCAGAAAGCGGGGGACACCTGCAGTTACACGACAATCACAGTGGGGAGTAGGGTGTGGCTAGACTCAACCCACACTCTCACATGCAGGTGCTGGGTTCTTTTGGGCAGATTGTGCTGCAAACACTGACTAACAGTTCTTTACTATTTTCCCATCATTTCATGGCCCTCAAAGAGGCGGGGTTTAGCTGTTCAATGGCCATTTTATGCACATTAAAATAGATATTTTACAAAAAAAGAATTAAAATGTGTTATTTGTTAAATACAAAATGCATTTAATTTCATGAATGAGATTGTGACATTTCTGCAATAGTTAAATGGAAACACAGAGACTGCAAATACTGGAATTTGGAGCAAAAAATAAATTGCTGGAGAACTCAGTGGATTAAACAGTATCTGCAGTAGGAAATTGACAGTTATTGTTTGAAGTCTTCATCGTGAAAGGCCTCGACCATCTTCCACTATAGATGCTACTTGACTCATAGTTTCTCCAGCAATTTGTTCTTTGATTTTAATATTTAGTCTTGCAATTGAAAGCTAGAATGGAGGTAAAATATTGGAATTAATTTAATAGCACATCTTGTACATTTGTACATGAATAACTTTGCATAATTATCATCATTATGTGCCACGTGGTATGACATAGGCAATCATGCGGTCCCAGAAGTGGTTTGCCTTTGCCTTCTTCTGGGCTGTGTCTTCACAAGACAGGTGATCCCAGTCATTATCAATACTCTTCAGAGATGGTCTGTCTGGCATCAGTGGTCACATAACCAGGACTTGTGATATGCACCAGCTGCTCATAAGACCATGCACCACCTGCTCCCATGGCTGCCCGTGACCCTGGTCAGGGGGCTAAGAAGGTACTACACCTTGCTCTAAGGTGACCTTCAGGCTAGTAGAGGGAAGGAATGCCTTGCACCTCCTTTGGTAGGGACACATCTCCACCCTGCCACCCCAAAATTTCAGAAATATGCTAATAAACCCTATAATGTTTTTATCGGACTTATTAAACAATCCAAAGGCCAAATATAGCATGCTGGGAATCAGAAATCAAAAGACAAAATCATGGAAATAATCAACATATCTGATATGTATTACACTTAAGCAGGTAGCATATGTGGAGATAGAAACAGACTATATTTCAGCTTGATGATCTGGGAAGGGATTTAAATCTGAGCGGCAGGAGACAGTAAAATGTTATTTAAATGACGTTGCGCGCTTTGCAGGCTGTGGATTCCAGAGATTCTATGGCTATGGCACTTTACTCCCAGTGTTTTACATGGATCATCCGGAAGATCAACAGCAGAGTAAGAGGAAAGGAGGACTACAAATCAGTGGGAATCCTTGACATATTTGGATTTGAAAACTTTGAGGTATAGGAATTAGAAAAATTATTTTTATTTACAATGTCATTGCAACAAAATTCTTTTGCTACTTTCCTTCATTTTCTTTCTCTCCTGTTTTACTGGCCTTGGTTCTCCACTACATTCCTTCTTTCTTTAATATGCATTCAATCGTGTCTTTCATCAACAGATAAATCGATTTGAACAGTTCAATATCAATTATGCAAATGAAAAACTTCAGGAATACTTTAACAAGCACATATTTTCCTTGGAACAGTTGGAATACAGCAGGTAAGAAGCTCAAGTTTGTTACACTTCAAAAATAAATAATTCAAGATAATGAGTGAATTTATGCTTCACTCAATGGTTTGCATCGGTCAGCAGTCCGAGTCGAATTGCTAATTTTGAATTGTTTCATATAGAATTGGATTTTATGTTAAATCAAAAACTTCCAGAAGCCGAAAATCTGAAATAAAACCAGAAAATGCTGGAAACTTGTGCGTCATCTGTGCAAAGAGAAACAATTAATGTTTCAGGTCAAGGAAAGATCCTACATTTGACAATAGGTTTTTGATCTAAAACATTAACTTTGTTTCACTTTCTACAAAATGGAAGTGTACCTGGGTTTCAGAATAATATCAGCTACAAAGAGGAATTTGATTCTAAAACTGCTTGCTTCATCAAACCCAATTTCTTTTTCATTAGAGATGGAATAATCTGGGAAAACATCGATTGGATTGATAATGGGGAGTGTCTGGATCTCATTGAAAAGGTAATGTCCACATTTAAATGACAGTCCTATATGCATTTAAACCAATCAGTGTAGTGGAATTTCACTGGATTGTATGTAGTACTTAATTGTAAATCTATTAAACTGGGATTGGTCAGATCCATGCCAAACTATTTCACCCGGTGAGAATATTCAGAACTCAAGCACTAACAAGGATTTCCTGAATTTGCTGACTGTTCTCTGTGGAGACTTCCAACTGTGCTCTGAAGATGAGCTCATTAAGCCTGTGGCAGAGCAAGAATTTGGTGCTTTTCCTCAGTGGTCACCCAGGGTTTTCTGCTGACTGTACTAGAACCAGTTCAGACCTGTGGGCGTGGACACAGCATCCATTCATCTAATAGCTTCAAGGGGGGAGGACTAACAATTTGTTCGTTCATATTTATTTGAATTAATCGTTTTTCTTTAGTGCTTTAAATCGATTTCATGCACTTTTGAATGTTTACATGATTAAAATTTTTATTTCTATGTTTTCTTTGATCTTTAATTATTTTTAAAGACTTGCCTGGTTTGACATCCACATACAACAGCAAAATGTCAAGGATGCAAGAAATCTGAAATTAACATTTAAATTTTAAGGATTAGCTGTGTTGAATCTCTGCCGTTCTTTAGGTGAAGGTGCTCCCAAAAGACTTAGGGAGGGGATTCCAGAATTTAGACTGGATGATATAATTTCCATGTTAGTAATATGTGAGGGGAACTCAAACATTAGTACAACTAGGTGGTGGTGACCCTCTATGCACCTGTTGCTATCGTCCTTTTTGGAAGGTGTTGTGGAAGAAGCCTAGGCAGGCAACTGCAGTGCATCTTTTTGGCATGTATTCTGCAGTCGGCCTCCCACTTGTATAGTATGGTACTGCCACCTGGAGTCATACCATAATACAGCATAGAAACAGGCCCTTTGGCCCATCTTATCCATGCCAGCCAAGATGCCCATCTAAGCTTGTCCCATTTGCCTGTTTTTAGTCCATTATCCCTCAAAGTGAAGTGTGAGCAATTAGGATGTTGTTAATAACCTCATTCATCCATTGAAAGCACACAGAAGCGGCAGAAATAGTGCACCATTCCGAAGTTACTCGCCCGACCTGTTGGCCAACTGTGAAAGACTTTTTGATCCTTGCCTTGGCTCTGTGGGCCACCTTGAAACCCAGAAAGCTAGAGCAGAAGCAGATTACCCTTGATCATGAGGAACAAAACCCAGAAAGCTAGAGCAGAAGCAGATTACCCTTGATCATGAGGAACAAAACCCAGAAAGCTAGAGCAGAAGCAGATTACCCTTGATCATGAGGGACTGCTTAAGAACAAAAATGTCATAAATCTTGAATGGCCATGCTTAAATATAGTTTCACTCTCCACCACTGAAACTTGCAATTTTAAATTTGGTTGTGAACAAAAACGGTTTTGCAAACTCCTGTTTGAAACCTTTTTTTAAAACATATTTTCAATAAATATATGCTTTTTATTCTCAAGTTCTTTGAATTCTACTTGCCAATGTTGACTAGCAATGCACCCTGTAATTTGCATAATCACCTCTCTTTGCTTGAAACATTCACATCTTGAAAAACCGATGTGGCCTGTGTCTTCAGTGCTGCCTTCTCAAAAATCCTTCATCAGAGTCAGGATCAGATTGACAGTAGCCCAAAGCCTTTGATTGATGCCTGTTCTGGCCATTTCAAGTGATGCTGTTGCATTGCATAAAGATTCTGGGTTTGTATGGTCATGTATCTGGCTACTCATTACAATCAACAGACCTAGGATAGGTGAGACCACATGGTTTAACTGCCTGCAGTGAGTGTATTAGTGTTGTCACCAAAAAGCAGCAAAGAAATGTTACTGCATTCTATTCTAGTTGGTATGCAAAGTACTGTTATGACTTATAATCATCCTAAATAGCTTTAAACTACATGTAGCATTGAGGTTAGCAACTTGGAGCATTTGGTGGGGGAGAAGGAGTTGAGAAAGTAGGAATAATAATTTCACAATTCTGGCAAAAAATTCAATTGAACAATAAATTGAGAACTATTACAAGAATGAATTGTTTGGATCATAAATGTAATACATTAATCCGTTATTACATAGCATCTGGAGACTCTCAGCTGACTGAATTGGAGCCAGATGTTCTGCAGACCGCTCTTTTGGCAATGTATTGACAAATTCCAACTCTGCAATTTGTATTTTCTGATATTGAAGAACATTTGTGACCTGTGGGTGTCAGTGTGCTCTCTGATCAGTGGTTCTGAATATGAAATATAAAAATACATATCACATTGTTTGGTCCCTGTCTCCGTCTCTCCCCCACCCCCGTCTCCCCCACCCCCGTCTCCCCCACCCCCGTCTCCCCCACCCCGTCTCCCCCACCCCGTCTCCCCCACCCCCGTCTCCCCCACCCCCGTCTCCCCCCCCGTCTCCCCCCCCCGTCTCTCCCCCCCCGTCTCTCCCCCCCCGTCTCTCCCCCCGTCTCTCTCCCCGTCTCTTCCCCCCCGTCTCTCCCCCCGTCTCTCCCCCCCCTCTCCTCCCCCCGTCTCTCCCCCCCGTCTCTCCCCCCCGTCTCTCCCCCCTCTCCCCCCGTCTCTCCCCCCGTCCTCCCCCCCCGTCTCTCCCCCCCGTCTCTCCCCCCGTCTCTCCCCCCGTCTCTCCCCCCGTCTCTCCCCCCGTCTCTCCCCCCCGTCTCTCCCCCCCGTCTCTCCCCCCGTCTCTCCCCCCGTCTCCCCCCCCCGTCTCTCCCCCCGTCTCTCCCCCCCGTCTCTCCCCCCGTCTCTCCCCCCCGTCTCTCCCCCCCGTCTCTCCCCCCCCGTCTCTCCCCCCCGTCTCTCCCCCCCCGTCTCTCCCCCCCGTCTCTCCCCCCGTCTCTCCCCCCGTCTCCCCCCCCTCTCCCCCCTCTCCCCCCCGTCTCTCCCCCCGTCTCTCCCCCCGTCTCTCCCCCCCGTCTCTCCCCCCCCTCTCTCCCCCCCGTCTCTCCCCCCCGTCTCTCCCCCCCCGTCTCTCCCCCCCCTCTCTCCCCCCCCGTCTCTCCCCCCCGTCTCTCCCCCCCGTCTCTCCCCCCCCCGTCTCTCCCCCCCCCCGTCTCCCCCCCCCGTCTCTCCCCCCCGTCTCTCCCCCCCGTCTCTCCCCCCCGTCTCTCCCCCCCCGTCTCTCCCCCCCCGTCTCTCCCCCCCGTCTCTCCCCCCCGTCTCTCCCCCCCGTCTCTCCCCCCCGTCTCCCCCCCGTCTCTCCCCCCCCGTCTCTCCCCCCCGTCTCTCCCCCCGTCTCTCCCCCCCTCTCCCCCCGTCTCTCCCCCCGTCTCTCCCCCCCTCCCCCCCCCCCCCCCTCCCCCCCCCGTCTCCCCCCGTCTCCCCCCTCCCCCCCCCGTCTCCCCCCCGTCTCCCCCCCCCGTCTCCCCCCCCCCGTCTCCCCCACCCCCGTCTCCCCCACCCCCGTCTCCCCCACCCCCGTCTCCCCCCCCGTCTCCCCCCCCGTCTCCCCCCCCGTCTCCCCCCCTGTCTCCCCCCCTGTCTCCCCCCCTGTCTCCCCCCCTGTCTCCCCCCCGTCTCCCCCCCCCGTCTCTCCCCCCCTTCTCTCCCCCCCCGTCTCTCCCCCCCCGTCTCTCCCCCCGTCTCTCTCTCTCCCCCCCCGTCTCTCTTCCCCCCCCCCCGTCTCAGCTCCCAGTACCCCCCTGCTTCATAGCTGTAGTACGATCTCTGTGTCTTTTTCCACAGATGCTCCCTTACCTGCTGAGGGCTTTCAGCACCTTCCACTTTTACATCTGATCCCCAATGTCTGTAAATTTTTGGGTTTGCAATTACCACTGACTTTGTGTTACATTTGTGAGGATAGTCAAATTCCTGTCAGAATCAGGATCAGATTTATTAATACTGGATTAAATTAAAGGAATTTTTTTTGTTTTATGGCAGCTGTACAAAGTTTATTTACAATTAAGTAAAGTTTTAGTTTTCCGTCCCAAGTCAATGACACCATGTTTGCCTCCATTACTCTCCAACATACAGTTAACCTGCCGTCATCCCTTTGTAACTGGCTCCGCAGTAGGTCTGGCTACGGAGTATTTGTTTCCTTTATCTGAGCCGCTTAGACTAAAACAGTGATGCTCTCAGCACTGATCCTTATGGTACCACTGTTGTTGGAGCTTTCCAGCTGGTCAACAGTTTACAACAGTTCAGAAGGCTCTTGGTGTGTACCACACGGCCTTACTTGGTAGAGTAAGCTAACAGCAACTTGGAAATCCGGCCTATTATTTTACATCCATTTATTTTCATGCTTGGAGTATTTTAAGCTTTTGCTCAATTTTTGTGGCAATGGAGCTCCAGAGCATTTTGGGAAATACAAGATTTTTTTTTTCCTTGAGTCGTGAAATCCTCACACTTATCCACGGGGGTAAGGAAGGAAGGGATGTTTAAGATAAAATGAAAATATTGTTTGATCGAACAAATACTGTTTGGAAATACAACTGTTGAAAGTAGAGGCAGCCTTTCCATGGCTAATCTTAATTGTCATGTGTTGCTTTTCTGATGGATTAACAGTCACGAAAGGTATCTGTCCAATTGTTTAACAGTTGAACCAGAAGCATCAGTTCTAATATGTGAAGTTTAAATTGCTTAGACGTCCTAACTTTAATGCTTTTTTTTTTCAGAAAATGGGCATTCTGGCCCTAATCAATGAGGAGAGCCATTTTCCAAAGGGCACTGACAGTACGTTGCTGGAGAAGCTGCACAGTCAGCATTCGGTAAGCTTTGTGGGCAGTTCTCTGCTGCCAGTGAGCTCCTTGATATTGAAACAACACACACAAAATGCTGGTGGAACGCAGCAGGCCAGGCAGCATCTATAGCTTCCTCCCCCTTTCTTTCTCCCTAGGCCTCCTGTCCCACGATCCTCCCCTTCTCCAGCTCTGTATCCCTTTTGCCAATCAACTTTCCAGCTCTTAGCTTCATCCCTTCCCCTCCTGTCTTCTCCTATCATTTCAGATCTCCCCCTCCCCCTCCCACTTTCAAATCTCTTACTATCTCTTCTTTCAGTTAGTCCTGATGAAGGGTATTGGCCCAAAATGTTGACTGTACCTCTTCCTATAGATGCCGCCTGGCCTGCTGCGTTCCACCAGCATTTTGTGTGTGTGTTCCCTGAATTTTCAGCATCTGCAGATTTTCTTGTGTTTGCATCCTTGATGTTGATCCCATTAATAAACCTGCTTAGAGTGAAAAGACAGGCAGGCAAGAATGATTCCGGGATTGAAAGAGTTACCGTTTGAGGAAGGTCTGGCAGCTCTTGGGCTGTATTCCCTGGAGTTTAGGAGAATGAGCGGAGAATCTCATAGAAATATTCCGAATGTTGAAAGCCCTGAACAGATTAGATGTGGCAAAGTTATTTCCAATGGTAGGGGAGTCAAGGACAAGAGGGCACAACTTCAGGATTGAAGGATGTCCATTTAGAACACAGATGCAGAGAAATTACTTTAATCAGAGGGTGGTAAATCTGTGGAATTTGTTGCCACGAGAGGCTGTGGAGGCCAAGTCATAGGGTGCATTTAAGGCAGAGATAGATAGGTTCTTGATTAGCCAGGGTGTGGGGAGAAGGCAGGGGAGTGGGGATGACTGGAAGAATTAGATCAGCCCATGATTGAATGGCAGAGCAGACTTGATGGGCCAAGTGGCCTGCTCCTATATCTTATGATCTTATGGACTGTATGTGACAGAATTGATACTATTAATTTTTGAGTCTGTTAATTTTTCCCTAGCCAACTCTTCCTTCCACCGCAATCCATGTCACACTCCATCATCTGGGCTGGTTTCTATTGCTATGCCAGTATGAGCCTGAACTATGTAAAGTTCAGAGTTTTGGTATCTGCAGAAGAAGGGGCAGGAGCTTTGCTTTGTGGTTCTGATTGCCTTTAGGAACTTTGACCTGTGACTAGAAACTTACCAGTTTTCATCATTTATAAAAAGAACAACACAATTAAACAACAAAGCATTTCAATCTCTTGCCTTCCCTTTGTTTGAATGAAGCCTGTCAGATGGTGGATGTAAACTACTGATTCTTCCATTGTAGGTAAATAGTGTAAAATAAGCCATTTAAGTCTTCATTTGTTGATATATTTGTAATTGTTCATTAGCTTACATGTGCACCATGTTCTTCAGAGTGTAGTATAGTTAGTCTCTTTAGACTGGTATGGGAATAAGCCCAAAACAAACTGCTGACAGAATCCATCCAAAATGTATTAACTTGTTTTACTAACAATCTACATTATATCCTCTTACCAGAGCAATCCATGTTATGTGAAGCCCAGAGTGATTGACCATTACTTTGGAGTGAAGCACTATGCCGGAGAGGTAATTATTCTGTTTCTGATTCACCTTTCAACACTATCCCTAACAGCACATTTTACTGCCACAGCTGATAATGCTGTGAAGGACTTGCACCAACACTGTTTTATCAATCTCCCTTCTTGTATTTCATTTATACTCTTACCTTTTCCTTGCCAAGGTTTTGTATCACGTAAAGGGGATTTTGGAGAAGAACAGAGATACCTTCAGACATGACATTCTCAACTTGTTACGTGAAAGCAGGTACTAACTTTGTTGCAGTTCCTTTGTTGCTCAGGGCAATATTTGAGGGAGATGGAAATCAACCCTAAATTATATTTCATCCTTTGGTTATAATATGGAAGCAGACAGTTCAACCCATCGTGACTATCATCTCCCAGAGGAATTCCATTAAGCCGGGGCGGGTCCTGCCGAAGGGTCTCGGCCCAAAACGTCAACTGTACTTTTTTCCATAGATGCTGCGTGGCCTGCTGAGTTCCTCCAGCATTTTGTGGAGAGAGAAGGGATGGTGGAGTGAGGATATTTACCTTGTTCACTCAACAGTGGACGGCACAGTGGCGTAGTAGATAGTCTAATACCATCACAGCACTAGCGCCTGGGTTCAATTCCATCGCTATCCATAAGGAGTTTGTAGGTCCTCCCCATGACTGTGTGGGTTTCCTCCCACATTCCAAAGATGTATGGAAGTCACACAGGTGTAATGGGGCCTTGTGGGCGTGTTGGTCAGACAGAGCCTGTTATCGTGCTGTATCTCTAAATAAAATAAGTTTATGGAAGACTTGTCTGTAGACTTGTGCAGCAGGTACTTAGCAGCTCACCTTCCACCTCTCTATGAACACTGCTCCCTGCCCGAGAAGGTGAAATTAAACTGCTCCAGAACCTCCAAGAAATAAATACATGCACCGAATCTTTCTTTAAATCCAACATGCTTCTAATCTGCACTCATTCTAAAAATGATTAATTGACTGTTATCAAGAAAGAAATATAAAAATTCCTTGATAGTTTTTTGTGTAAGTGACATAAAACATATTTAAACAGCAGCTTTGCATGATTTCTCTCTTCAGGAAACATTCGTATCCTGTCTAGTGACCACATCAAGCTAATTGGTCAAGTCATTCAATTAAAATAAATTAGTGTAACAAGGTCTCATGTTCTCAGCTGCTGCTGCTTCAGGCCCTGGGGACAATTTAACTTTAATTCCAGTGTCTATTGGCTCTGTGAAAGGGCCAGGCAGAAAATAATTTTGATTGTACTTAGCGAAGGAAACTGCAGACAGCTGAGGGAACAGTTCCCGAGGGAACTGCATAAACCATTCAACCATCAGTTTATTCACCAGGTTTGTTGGCAGTAGTTGTTCATTTCTGCTTGGATTCTTGTTCTGGAAATATTTATTTTTTACATGGCCATTTGTCAATTCCTGAATAATGATGCAAAAAAACAACACAAACTCTGGCGAAATGCAGTTTGATCCCATCATTCTTGCATTGACCAGAGATGTTTCTTATATCTCCACATTTCTTCAGGCTAGAGCAAGTCATGTTGGCACATCAAGTCAGAGCCAGTTTGCAGATCAATCCTATCTCCCACTGCATTTTCTCTAAATTGTCCTCGCACTTCCAGACACCAACTAACAAAAGGCCAGTCACTATACTGCCGTGTTTGTCTGTGGGGTGTGGGAGAAAACTGGTGCATCTTGCAGTCAGTGAGAGAACATGCAAACTCCACACTGACAGCACCAGAGGTCAGATCAAACCCAAGTCACTGGAGCTGTGAAAAAAGAGCTGTACTAGCTCCACTACTGTGCCTCTTAATGTCTGCTTATAGAACAAGATGCTGAAGGAGCCATGTGGAACCTCACTAGTGCAATGAAGCTGCAAAACCTAAATAAGTTATTTTCGTATTGAGTTAGATCTGGAAATCATCTTTCTTGCTTCATAAATAAGTTGTAAGGATATCAGTTTCAATATTCTGTTAATTAATGTTTCATTAAAAGTTATTTTGTTTTTGCTTCACCATATAATTTGTAACTTGTTTATTATTACCATGAGTACTGAGGTCCAGTGAAACTTTTTGTTTGCCATCTATACAGATCATTTCACAATATTAAATCATGATAGTACAAAGGAAAACAATAAAAGAATGCAGAATGCAGTGCTATAATGAAAGAAAAATTGCAGTGCATGCAAACAGTAAGGTTCATCTTATCATACCAGGGGACTGTTCAATAGCACTGGGCAACATATTTTCTCAGTGGTGCTGCTTCCTCAAAATATTTTTTGTTTATGATAGACCACTTGAAGCTGAACTCAAATATAATTTCAGACTACTTGTATCAAGTAGAAATTTGGAGAAACAGATTAACTTTTATTGAATATAATGCATTTAATTGCATAACAGTACTGACACTTTGCAATTGTTCAACTAAGCTAAAAATGTTTTCTTGATGATTTTCATTTGTACTCAGTTTCTGAGGCTTTTTGCTTAAATATCCAACGATAATCAGCCAGCATTGATGGATTCCAGTTGCCCCAATATTGTTTCTCTAGACCGCAATGTTCCGGTGAAACCTTTCAGCATGCTTGTCACTGACAGGGCCAAGATTTGCAGGAAAAATGTCTAAATGGGAATACAGAAAATGAATCTTTAGTGACATGTTGCACTGCATGGTTTTGTTAACCAGCTGAAGGTAGTTTGGTGTTCTGTAGCTGACAAGAAAATTTTCAACAACGTTCTTGAATGCATTCCATGCGATTTTCTCTAGTCCCACTAGAAGATCTTCAAATTACCTGTCGTGGATGACCTGTTTAATTTGCAGACCAACAAAAATGCCTTCCTTAATCTTAGCATCTGTTATTCCAGGAAATATCAATCTCAAATATCAAAATCCTTCATAGAAATTTATAGCCTTTCTAAAAGCTGTCCTGCCATGCAGCATTGGCCTTGCCTAAGCATGTCCAGGCATGCCTGGATAAGATAGAAAACTTCTCAGTTTATGTTGTGGGCAATAATTTAATTGACATGAATTATGAATTGAAATAACAAATATAGGTGATTTTAAAAAAAACACAAATGGTGTGTGATAAGGATGGTGACCTACATGATCAGCAGCCCAGAATCCATAAGATACACCCAAGAGTATACAGGAAGCAAAATCTTTGTTGTCCATTGTAGTCATGTAATAGTGAGATAGAAGCCATCATTAAGTCTGGTGGTACATGCTTTCTAGATTTTATATCTGCTATCAAGTGGTAAGTGGGGGAAGAAGAGATGCATCATAAGATGTACACTTCTTCAGTTTTACTATGAAAAGTTGGTCATAGCGTTAGATTAGGTGCAAGTAACATCAGATCACACTTTCCTCCACTGGACACATTTTTAAAAAAAGCAAATTTGCCTGCCTTTCATTTAGGACAGTTATTGAAGAAGTAATCCTCTGGTATGATCAGATTGAAACGTATGTATTCCTAGCCTTGGGCATTCATAATTATATTCATTATTTCAGACTGGATTTCGTCTATGACTTAATCGAGTATACATCAAGCAAGAATAATGAGGAGACACTTAAATCTGGAACCAAACATCGAAAGCCAACTGTCAGCTCTCAGTTCAAGGTAAATATAATTTCCGTTGGTTTTCTTTTGTGTGTACGTTCTGTGTCTGCAACCAAAACCAATGTTCCCCCAACCAATAAAGTGCTGTTGAACGATCAAGATGAGTCAAAACCTACAGAGTAAGATTGGACTATACTGGAAAATAGGAAGCATAACTCACGATGTTAAAGCAGCAAACACCAAACTGAGTTCATGGTGGTTGCACCATGAATCGGAGCTCAGAGCTAATTATCACGATCATTATCGTGGACGTCCCTTGTAGAATGGCAAATGCCAGCTTGGACTGTGCCAAAGGTAATCAAACTCAAGCTCAAATCTCTTTAAGGTGAGATACTTACTGGCTGAAAGTCATGCTGGAAGCTATCCAACTTTTGGCAGGTCATTAGAGATGGTGGTGGCTCTCTGCAGGTTGCCATACCCAGATGCTGCACTTGAGTGGATGTGGCTATGAGGTAAGAGATCATCTACACAGGGCAGGATGTTGACCTGGCCACCTAATGTTCATTAAGCAAGTTTCATACTTCAAAATGTATAAAGTATAACAGCCATGAACAATTTGGACAAGGAACCCAAATAGTAGTTAGTTAGATGCCTCTATTGAGAAAGACATGAAGTACAATTTTGTTGGTGGCTTTCACCCAGAATTGAGGCTCACATTCCTTCTCTGGCCACCCCCCCCGCCCCGCAAAAAAAAACACCCTTATTCCTGGTTCAGCCTTGGAGGACCTCCAGCTGGCTCAGAGACATTAAATAGAGACTTAATTTACAACAACCCAGAACTCACCCTATCAGATATATTTTCTTTGTCTTATCTATTCCTTCCTCTGCTTGCTTTCTGTCTTTCAGTTCTGATAAAAAGTGTGCAGTCTGGAATGTTAAATCCATTTCTCTCTCCATTGATGCTGCTTGTTTTCAACATTTTCTGCTTTTATTTCATATTTCCAGCATCTGTAGTTTCCGATTTTCAGACAATCCAACGACCTACCTGTGGCATTGCCATGGCCGAGCATCCAGCGCCAACACATTGGGTGGACTGCCATTCACCAGTAACTCAGTTGTACCAGCCTCATAATACTGAGGCTGTGGGAGCAGTTTGCCTTGAGAGACACACCTCCTCGCACCCTAAAACCTTCCCCAATCTGCAATGCTGCATCAAGTTGAGACCTCATTGTCTTTTTTTTACCAAAATGAATGGAATTGTTACTTTTATGTAGATGAGGGTCACTCAGCACAGACGTAAGAGGGGCTTTCAATCACAGTATTTCAGAATGAAAGGTTGTACATGTACAATAACATTTAATGTCTTTTGGATTTCTGGCTTGGAAAGGCTGATAAGCAGTGTTGTGTTCTTATGCATGTTGCATTCCAGTGCAGCTCACTGAACGTAAGCCAGGAGCACGTTAGCTCGCAAGGGAATGTGGACCGCTTGGCTGAAGCCAACGTGCAGCCAGTTGCAATTTGATATGAAGACAGGCTGTACCATATCTGGAAAGAAGATGATGTACTGTTCCTTGAGTTGATTTCAGACTTTGTTGGGATAATGTAGGAGGTTACAGAAATGTCAGAGAACTGAAAGGCAACATAGTATATCAGAATATCTTTGTTGAAGAGAATACATAGTAAAATATTCATGATTTGTTAATGAAAGTAAACATTATAAAGACTGTAGGTTGAAAGCTGTAACTATTTCTTTATATTTTTTTCAGAATTCTCTTCATTCGCTGATGGCTACGTTAAGCACATCAAATCCTTTTTTTGTCCGATGCATCAAACCCAATGTGCAGAAGGTAAGTTTAATGGGATCTGGATCTCACTAGTACTTATGAGCCCAGTTTATGCTTTGGGATAAACTTACACTTACACAGGGATTTTTTTTTCCTTCAGTAGCAAATATATAATTATTGAAGCAGCCAATCTGCCCTTTATGTGAACCTGTACTCGTGAGCTAGTGATCAGAGCTTTTGTTGGGTGTTGAATATCTAATGAGAAACTTCTGCTTTGCATTTTTAAAAATATATTCTTTCATGTTGGACTATTGACAATGGTAAATCTGGTTCATAGAGGTGGTACCACCAGACTCAAGGACCACTTTTATCAGATGTTTGAATAGACTTCTCATGTGCTAAGTGAAAACATCTTGATTGAGTGGTCCTTGCACTTTCTCTGCAACGTAACCCTATATCCTACAGTCTGTTCTTTTGACTACCTCAGTGTTATTATACATGGAATGATCTGCCTGGCATGCAAACAAAAGTTTATCTTGATTATGTGACTATAATAAACCAATCTGATCCAATATACCACCCAATTTACTACCCATGCACATTGGCTATGATCCTAGCCCCTTGCAGGGTCATTTTAGTGTGCAAGTATATATCTCAGCCACATTACTATGAATTTGAAGCTATTTCTCAGCCAAACAGTGTGTGCAAGGCAGTTTTCCATTTGTGAAGTTGAAAGGATTTTACAATAATTGACTTCATGGTCATCTTTATTCAATATTTAAAGTCAAAGTTAAGGTAATTGTTGTGTTCACAAATACATGGATGTACAAATGTAATAGGAAAACTTAACTTTCCACAGCATCATAGGCATATAGCATCCCATAAGCAGCAGTCACAAGAAAAATATATATTAAACATAATTTTATTAGAAAGAAAATAATTAGGACAAAAATAAAACATTGTTTATTAAATTAAGGAATGCAATTTCCCCTCGTGCTGTGATTGAGTTAGAACTCTCATCAATGGATCACAAGCTGAATGGGTCATCATTGAGATCTCTATGAACTTGATGGCAACAGTTTGTGTGGCATTGCTGCTTCTGAGTGGATCAGGCACACGATAATAGTGAGGGACAGGTACTGTCATTCATATCCCATCTTTACACCTCCTGAGCTGATGCTGTCTACATTCCAAATACATGGCACTTTGTACTTTGGTATATTGTGGAAAGATTCTGATGGGATAGTGTACACTCTTTCACTTCATCCCTAACAATTTAATGGGAGTTGAGGTTCACTGGAGCTTGTAAAGCCTGACACCTGATTTTAAAAAAATCTCTCAAGTTCACAACCCTGGCAATAGTTGTCCTGAAAAATGTGTATAGAAAGGTGTCATATAGCTCAGCCTTGGTGTGCTTGTCTTAGTGCCGTGCAAGAAAGCTTGAAAATTTATCATGTGCATAGGAAAGGGAGTTTAAAATACTACATGTACAGGAAAATGTGTGTGTTTGAAGTGAACTTGGTCAATTGTGTCTCAACTCATCTGTGGTATTGTTTTTAACCCCACCCGGAAGTTAAAGCTAAGAAAGGGACTCTTTGAACCATTGCAAACCTCTCTCATGGATTTTTGGGCTTGGACGTGGTGAGGAGTGTGGAAACCGTTGAGGGATTTACACCCCAGTTGCTTAATTTCAGGGCTCAGGATTTTACTGTGATATTTTCTTCTGCTGAGAGAAATGTGCCAGCAATCATCTCTTGTTAAAATTAACATTATGCTTCCCATATTTACTGATTCATGATTTTTTTTCGGTGAATAGGATGAAATGGAAGGGGAAAAGTCACCTTATTGATTCTAATTTTGAGCTGCAAAAGCATAGAAAGGCTGAAACAAATGTGTGTCGTATACAAATACTTTAAGCCTGAATTAAATATATATTAAGCAAAAAAATCTCCTATTTTCCAATACATCGGGCTAATGAGTCTAAGTACTGACCAAGTGGAAAAGTTTTCATCTGGTGTCCCTAAACTCCAGTTGAACATTTTTAACAACAGAAATGCTAATGATCGCAACAATCAAATTGTTCTTTTCTGGGGTTGCCTAGGGAACACGAGCGAGGTGGTTGTGTAGGTCTGTGCCAGTGGTTCATTGGAAAGTGAAATGAGATGAAGAAGGCGAGTCCATTGACTCTGTGTCTATGAGCAGTTTGCTGCAAGACCACTTGTTTGCTCTTTTCATTAAAAAAAATCTAGTGAATTTTGTTTTAGTATCCAGATAATTGTTCAGAAAATTCTTCTGCATTTGAAGAAAAAAAATTCTATGAAGGTGCAAATCTCAAAAGGCAAATTGGACTCCTGCAAGCCAGTAAAATCTGCAACAGTTTCTATCGAGGTAGTTTCTGTTCTTTCAATAAGAAGAATAATGTATTAAAGGAGACACAACCAAGCTGTGTTCCAACTCAATTACCAGCTGTTGGTGGATACAGTATTTAGAAGTGCAGTACTGCTACTTCTAGAAACAGATACTGAGCAAATTAAGGTATGTGAGGGTCATTCTGTTCCAAGTTAATGTTAATAAATGACAAAGCTTTGGTATTGTCTAGGAGAGTGGAAGAGGATGCAGCAGGGAGCTTGATAACATTGTACTTCTGCTACTGCATTTGTGAAGTGTATTCTACCTGTTGATGTAACTTGATAACTTGTGCAACAAAATTGCGTGAAGTTACTCCAGTGCTAACATAGCTTGTGTTTCTCTTCAATGTTCCAAATCACTTAATTATTGTGCTGGATTTTTTTTTGTCAATTTGCTATATTTTTATAAAACTAATCAAGTATTGGTCCACATCTTTGGTTTTTGTAAACTGAATAATTATCTTTATTTTTTGGCACTTTAACTACTACATCACCACCATGGTCTGGAGAAAGGAGCACTAAATTTAAAGCATTAAATTTTAGTTGTCAATATAGTTAAGCATCAAAGCTCGAATTAAATTATCAGCAGTTTCACTGTGACATCAATGCAAGGACTAATTGCATTTCATTATTGCAAAGCAGATTTTGACAGTAGTTGACCACATCTTAGAAAAAGTAAAAATCTCCTTGGGAATGTAAGTTAATTTCATTATACTATGATCATTCAATAGATTGGTTGGCCTGCTATGCATGTTTGTTTTGTTTTAATTTAAACTTTTTTCTTCAGCTTTCACCTATTGAAAACAGTGACTTACTATGAAAAGGTCCAACGGTGCCGGCTGCCCTTTGCTACTTTGCCACTGTGTATGGATCCACACAATAAATGGCAGTGAGCAATGGTGGTTATCTTAGCTTTAAACTCATGGCTGCTGCTTATAACAGTCCAACAGAATGTGCTGGCTTGGATGAGGGTACTATGAGTTATGTCATTGTTAGTCTCTCATTGAGAACAATCAGCTCGTTCATAACTTCACCACAGAGCTGAGAGATAAAGCCTATGTTTTTTCACCTTGTTTTCATTCTCATTACCAATTCCTATCTATAGCAGAGATATCCAGATTGATAAATGTACAAGTTTGCAAATTAATCAATGATTAACAACAACTTGAAGGTTGATACCACTTCATGAACCGTATTGTAAATGAGAGACTGGGAAACGAGAGCCATTTTCTGCAATGTTGGCACATTATCTACTTTGACCACTTTGACTCATTCTGATGTCTATTTTGTGAGTCACTCAGTTTTTGAGTACAAAAGAATTAATCAAATATGCTTTGTGCTGAAAAATTAAAAGCAGTGTTAAGAAAAAATATGGATTCTATCGATTGTGTCAAAACCAACTGTAATATCTTGTGATAAGGAAGGTGAAATAAAAAATGCATTTTATTAGTCAATTTGTAATTCTGAAATAGTTCTCACCACCCACTGCATCCTGGATCTTGTATTTGATGCACAAGTATGCAAGATCTTCTAACCATGATATACAAGTAACATTACCTCAGAATTGTCTTAATCTTGATCAGCACCAGTTGGCTAGGATTCCCTCTACCTCTATTATGTATATATAGCTGTTTTCTCATCTGCTCCAGTGGGTCTTTATATAAGGCTAACTAGCTGAACTAAGGTATTTCTAAATAAAGAGGCATCAAAGATGCTGGTCAGGCAGCAAAGTGTAGTGCAAAGCAAGAGTTTGCATTTCAGTTATTTCTCTAGGAATGGAAAAGTTTAAGATGTAACAAATTTTGACCAGGAATAAGAAGAGGGGAGCAATGACATGGTGATGACTTGGAGAGCAGGAGAGATTAAATGATAAAAGTGTTGAGGGTGCAAGGTGCTGACAATAGGCTCTGTAAACAATCAATAGGAGAAGTAATGGTAACAGCAAGCTTATTATCTGAAAAATGGTTGTGAACTATAATTTATTAACTTGGAGAGAAGACTGGAATGCTGTAAAGACCTGAATCAAAAAATGACTCACTGCTCCACAAGCTTATATTGGCTGTTGTTAAAGCAGTGTGTGAGGCTGAGAAAGGACGGGTTAGAATGGGAATGGGACAGAGAATTAAAACTGAAGATTTGGAAGTGACAAGCTTTGTGGACAGAAATCTGTATGCATGCTCAGAAATGTGTAGGCAAAGTAAATAAGATCTAGAATTGTAGGTATGATGTGTCAGCTGTGTGAAAACAAAATTGTAAATGAGCTGATTGCATTGAAGGGAGAATAAGCAATGATGTAACTGGTGCTGTTCCATAAAACTTTGATAAAACAGTCTTTGAATCTGTGATTACCTTCCCCACTGATGGCTTCCCTAATAGAGGAGATTGTGTTGTGAATAAAGTTGAAATAAAATCACAATGTCAGCCGGAAGAAGAGCTTGACTACGGAAAAGAAGGAATAAAGGATTCACTTAACATCACTTGTAGCCATGGTGTTAATGTGACTGGATTAGCTGGGGTTCTGGTGACTGTAAACCCCCAGGATACTGGTGGAGCTCAGCAAAGGTGATGGCATTGAAAGTCAATGGTAGGTGGTTAAGTTCTTCCTTTTTGGACTTATTCATTACCTGTGAACATTTATTTGTTACTTAACAGCCCAAGTGTAAATTTTGTCCAAGCCAGCATGTATGAGCTCTTTCACTTGCTGATGAAAATCTTGACTTCTGACCTTATGATGGCCAAAAAGATCATTAATCAATCAGCTGAAGATGGTTGTGCTTAGATCATTACTCTGAGGAACTTCTGCAGTACTACCTTGGGGCTGGGATGGATGACTTTCCATTGTGCGAGGTATGACTTCATCAACTGTAGTGCTTTCCCCTTGATGCCCAACAACTTGTATTTTACTAGGATTCAACTCTCTGATGCCACTCTCCGTCAGATACTGTCTTCATGTTAAGGGCAGTCATTCTTGTCTCTCCTCTGGCAAGTCTGTGTGAGTGGGGGTGAATGAATGTCAGAGCTTTGTGTGAGCATATGTCCACAACTGAAGCTCTTATTCAAAGTATTCTTTCTTGTTTTCATTAATGTGTCCAAACAAGGTCACCAAACCGGGTCCTCTGGTATCATTAGTGCCATCTCCTCCTGGACTTCACCAAGATCTGCAGACTGAAGTCATTGGACTAGGCTGGTGTCGTCAGTTTTTGTCAGAGATGCGTGCATGTTATCGATTAGCACCGTAGTTTCAGCACCTTGCTGTTCTCCGAGCGTACACGACGAGGAAAACTGCTCGCGTGAGGTGTGCGGACAAACTCACAGCAATACTTGAGAGCAGCTTTTCATATCCAATTGTATATTTTTATCCAACAGCACAATCACATAAGTAACTGCCAATATGAGAAGATGGATGAGAAGTCTACTGCTTTGTAAATATGTTGAACAGAAACAATTTTTGATATTTTTTGTTGATGAGTAGTTCTCTTAATCTGAGTCGAACTGGTTTGTTTTTAACAAACATGTTCTAGAACTTGCTCTTGGTTCCAAGTGGACAAATAGCAATCATTTTAGTTTCTGTACATGTTAACAAAAGCTGTTGTGACCATATTGCAGTAAATGGTAAATTTCAAAATGTAGTACGAAAGCGTCTTTTATTTATTTAGGTTTACCAAGGGATGGGAATATTCTGGCCTCTGGTGTTATTTGACCTCCTGTTTCCTAGGAACATGAGGTTGTTACGGGAGAATGTTTTAAAGCTGTTATACATTAAACACACCTCCTTTTGAGTGCAAGGACGTGACAACATTCCGGTGACAACTTGCAGCCATCTGTCCTTTGGCGCTAAGTTAGGAAAAGGTCTTTGTAGCCACAAATACAGAACTTTATTTAACTTTAGGTTTTATTGTATTTGATTTGGAAACAACCCCTCTTTACTTTGAATCTTGCCATGATTCTTTGCAATGAGTTATCAGTTCAGAGAATAGGGCTTCTTTAAAGTGTGCACTCTAAATCTTCTATTCCTATGGAGTTGGCACTGGAGAGGGAGAAAAGTACCTACATTTTTTTTTCTGCAGTATTTTTTCTTACATGAAGCTTCAGCATTTGCTGCAGATGCAAATTAATGACCCGGATGTAAAATTATGCACTTGCAGAGATGGACATGCCACACAAAATAATGAAGGCAACAGGATGACCAGTGAAGATCAGTTATCCTGCTCTCTCTGTGTCAAGCTGTGAGCATAAATCACAGGCACACGGGCTGCCTGCTGACAGATATACTTGTCCAATTTGCAACCGAGCCAAGGCAGATTTTGAGATGAGGGACAAATCAGAATTTTACATTTGAAACAATTCATCACCAGACTAGGCAAGATAGTGCTGCAGGAGCTACTTGCACCTGGTTTGTTCCCATCACACTTGGCATAGTAAAGATTGGAAAGCATTGTCTATGAAACAAGCAGTTTTTTTTTCAGCTGTTTGCCAATCTCAAGAAAACAAGGCCTTCTACCTAAACTTCCTGTCATTCCTAACAAGAATTAGTCTTCAATAACTTGGCATTTTGTGACTTCACAAATCTCCAGTCAAAGAGTAATGTTTATTTATTGGCATTGTTGTGGATCTGTGTGTGGGCATACTGTGGTCCTTGTGGTTAAGGGAGTTCCGTGGAATGCCAGCTTTGAAACAATGATTGGGCCATTTAGTCTATGGTAGATGCTCATCGACTCCATGTGTTATCTTCCTTTCAAATACACCACTACTTTTTTAATGTATAGTATGTAACGAATTTGTGAAGACTCCACAGCAGTGTTTCCCACAATGTAGAAATGGACTAGAGCAACCACCACCCACAAAACTGCATAATAAATCTATGCCACCAATCAAACTCTCAAAGTTCTCCAACTCCCACTCAGTTCAAGCTTTCTGGTGCAGGATCTATGAGGCACATTAATTGATTAAGTCCATCAGTGCAGCATGCTGAAAGATAGTCACTTCTGCATCAGTATGTATGTGTCATGTCCCAGACTTAAGTGTACTGAGACAAATACTGGCCGATAGACAACTGCAGGCATTTCTCAGTAAATATGTCATGTACAGACAATGCCAGCAGGTCTACCTGGTTATCATTCTTGCTAGGTCTTTCAGAAATTAATACTGAGCATTTTCTCTTTCAGTTCAACACAAAAGGTCTCACAACACTATTCAAAGGAGAGTAGAAGGGTCAGTGATGTGATTCATTTTTTTAAATCTCAGAAATAAATTTTATTCATAATAGAAAGAGCTTAGAAAAATAGAGGGCTATGGGTAACCCTAGGTAATTTCTAAGATAAGGACATGTTCAGCATAGCTTTGTGGGCTGAAAGGCCTGTATTGTGCTGTAGGTTTTCTATGTTTCTAAAAATATATACAGAAGAATAAGCAGTGCAGAACCTTTTGCATTCATGGTCAACATCGTTTAAACCACAGCACCCTTGTCCTTTGAACGCAGCAGGCCAGGCAGCATCCATAGGAAGAGGTACAGTCGACGTTTTGGGCTGAGACCCTTCGTCGGAACTAACTGAAAGAAGAGATAGTAAGAGATTTGAAAGTGGGAGGGGGAGAGGGAGATCCAAAATGATAGGAGAAGACAGGAGGGGGAGAGATGGAGCTAAGAGCTGGAAAGTTGATTGGCAAAAGGGATATGAGGCTGGAGAAGGGAGAGGATCATGGGACGAGAGGCCTAGGGAGAAAGAAATGGGGAGGGGAGCACCAGAGGAAGATGGAGAGCAGGCAAGGAGATATAGTGAGAGGGACAGAGGGAGAAAAAAGAGAGAAAAGGGATAGATAAATAAATAAGGGATGGAGTAAGAAGGGGAGGAGGAGCTTTAACGGAAGTTAGAGAAGTCAGTGTTCATGCCATCAGGTTGGAGGCTACCCAGACGGAATATAAGATGTTGTTCCTCCAACCTGAGTGTGGCTTCATCTTGACAGTAGAGGAGGTTGTGGATAGACATGTCAGAATGGGAATGGGACATGGAATTAAAATGTGTGGCCACTGGGAGATCCTGCTTTCTCTGATGGCATGAACATTGACTTCTCAAACTTCTGTTAATGCCCCTCCTCCGCTTCATACTCCATCCATTATTTATTTTTTCTCTTCTCTCTCTCTCCCTCTCCCTCTCCCTCTCCCTCTCCCTCTCCCTCTCCCTCTCCCTCTCCCTCTCCCTCTCCCTCTCCCTCTCCCTCTCCCTCTCCCTCTCCCTCTCCCTCTCCCTCTCCCTCTCCCTCTCCCTCTCCCTCTCCCTCTCCCTCTCCCTCTCCCTCTCCCCTCCCCCTCCCCCTCCCCCTCCCCCTCCCCCTCCCCCTCCCTCTCCCTCTCCCTCTCCCTCTCCCCCTCCCCCTCCCCCTCCCCCTCCCCCTCCCCCACTATACTCCTTGCCCATCCTCTGGGCTCCCCTCCCTCTTTCTTTCTCCCTAGGCCTCCCGTCCCATGATCCTCTCCCTTCTCCAGCCTTGTATCCCTTTTGCCAATCAACTTTCCTGCTCTTAGCTCCATCGTTCCCCCTCCTGTCTTCTCCTATCATTTCAGATCTCCCCCTCCCCCTCCCACTTTCAAATCTCTTACTATCTCTTCTTTCAGTTAGTCCTGACGAAGGGTCTCGGCCCGAAATGTTGACTGTGTCTCTTCCTATAGATGCTGCTCGGCCTGCTGCGTTCACTAGCATTTTTTGTGTGTTGCTTGAAATTCCAGTACAGGTAGCTGCAGATTTCCTCGTGTTTGCACGCTTGTCATTTGCCGTTCCCTAGGATAATACACTATCTCAATTTTTATAGTTCTTCCCCACCTGACTCAGCCCCTCCACGAATGGTAGTAAAAGGGCTGTTTTTCTACAGAGACCCTACATTGGCCACACCAAGCTTCGGAGCATCTCTCAGCATGTACTCCTGCAATATGACAACATCTCTTATGGACAACTTGCTGTGCTGGAAGACCCAACATGTTTTAGGCGTCTTTCACCGAGTTGATGGTCTTCCAGCAGCACTTGATGTTTGTCTTGATGTGTTTGCGTCTGTATTTTTTTTTGTTAGTGAACAGATTCATGCTGTGAACAGAAGGTTTCTGTGATGAAAATGTATAAGAATGGACAGGTTATTGCACTTTGGCCTGCCAAGCAGGACAGTGAGATAAAAAAAATTACTGATTCCAATAGGAAATAACCAAGTTTGATGTGCAAGAATAATCGAAAGAGAAAGCCTCTCAATGTGTCAGCACAGATATTGTTTCCCAGATTTTTCCTCCTTGTGAACAGTAATAGCTGTTCTGATTGAACTATTAAAGCCCAATTTTCCTTCTAAAAATTAGGGTCTTGCCAAACATTTGTTTTGCTGCTCAGACATTGTGATTGCTTGATTGATTGTAATGTTCAGTGAATCAGGGAATATAAATAGGATGCAGAAAAGAAAGTGATGGATAAATTGCTTTGGAAGTGTGTAGGGAGAAAATATGATTATTCCTTCTCCCCTTTATCAGTTCCACACTTAATAAAAGCATGAGGATTAGGAGTAAAGGTTGGTCATTTGCTCCTTTAACTTTTCTCATTCGTTCATCATAGAGGGATCATTCCATGTGGTGTCCACACCTCCACAGTGCTGTGATGAATGGTATCAAAAGCACAAAGGCTGATAAGAAAGAACAATTACTAAACATGGAGAGAGAGGGAAGTAGTTCTGTCATTCATAGGAGTGGACATGTACGTACATCAGAGCTGGATAATATTTAGCAGCTCATTTATACGTGGTAGTGTCTACACATCAGGCATTACTGAAGTCTGTTGCTGAAGTTTGGTTCCATCAAAGCCAATGATGCATTTGGTTTTGCAAGGGCAGTCATCCACCAGCAATATTGCTGCAATGAACCATTAGCAGAAATGACTGAATAACTTGTCTTCCTCCTTCACTTTTAATGTGCATGGGCAATGCACTGCTGTAATGAAATATTCCGCATGGATGGAATAGAAAACAATCTTTCACTGCACCTTAGTACATGTGACAACAATCAACAATTTACTAGTTCCAAAGCTGACACTAAATATTTAAATTTAGAATAATCTCTTCCTTGCCTATTGTGAATTGTGGAAGGTGATGTTATCTTTTCTAAGGAAGTTTTGAGATCCAGCTTCTGTCTGCACCATGACTTCTAACCACCAATTATCTGCATTTGATTTTAATATTTTCACTAAGTGTTAAATTCTGATCAAACAATTAAGTTATGTTGTGTGCTGTGCTTTCTACAATACATTGATTGGCCAAGGAAGTTTTGATTTAAATTGGCGTCACAAATTCCAGTCACTGAAGGGTTAGTAATTGATGAGGTAATGCACAGTAATGTGTCTGAGTATTGGTGCGCTACAGCTGTCAAGTAGATGAATATCATTTTCTCTCCTTTCAGATGCCGGATCAGTTTGACCAAACAGTGGTTTTAAATCAGTTGAGGTACTCAGGGATGCTAGAGACTGTGAAAATACGACAAGCTGGGTTCCCAGTCAGGAGACAGTTCCATGACTTTTACAGAAGGTATTATTTGTAACTTGAAATGAATGTGTATTGTTGTTTGATCATATTTTCCAATTTTTATCTTATTAACCATATAACAATTACAGCACAGAAACAAGGCATCTCGGCCCTTCTAGTCCGTGCCGAATCCTTACTCTCACCTAGTCCCACCGACCTGCACTCAGCCCCACCGACCTGCACTCAGCCCATAACCCTCCATTCTTTTCCTGTCCATACAGCTATCCAATTTTACTTTAAGTGAAAATATCGAACCTGCCTCAACCACTTCTGCTGGAAGCTCGTTCCACACAGCTACCACTCTCTGAGTAAAGAAGTTCCCCCTCGTGTTACCCCTAAACCTTTGCCCCCTAACTCTCAACTCATGTCCTCTTGTTCGAATCTCCCCCATTCTCAATGGAAAAAGCCTATCCACGTCAACTCTATCTATCCCCCTCACAATTTTAAATACCTCTATCAAGTCCCCCCTCAACCTTCTACGATCCGAAGAATAAAGACCTAACGTTCAACCTTTCTCTGTAACTTAGGTGCTGAAACCCAGGTAACATTCTAGTAAATCTTCTCTGTACTCTCTCTATTTTGTTGACATCTTTCCTATAATTTGGTGACTGGAACAGTACACAATACTCCAAATTTGGCCTTACCAATGCCTTGTACAATTTCAACATTACATCCCAACTCCTATACTCAATGCTCTATTTTATAAAGGCCAGCATACCAAAAGCTTTCTTCACCATCCTATCCACATGAGATTCCACCTTCAGGGAGCTATGCACCATTATTCCTCTGTTTTACTGCATTCTTCAATGCCCTACCATTTACCATGTATGTCCTATTTTGATTAGTCCTACCAAAATGTAGCACCTCACACTTATCAGCAATAAACTCCATCTGCCAACTTTCAGCCCACTCTTCTAACTGGCCTAAATCTCTCTGCTAGCTTTGAAAACCTACTTCATTATCCACAATGTCACCTATCTTAGTATCATCTGCATACCTACTAATCCAATTTACCACCCCATCATCCAGATCATTAATATATATGACAAACAACACTGGACCCAGTACAGATCCCTGAGGCACACCACTAGTCACCAGCCTCCAATCTGACAAACAGTTATCCACCACTACTCTCTGGCATCTCCCATCCAGCCACTGTTGAATCCATTTTACTACTTCAATATTAATACCTAACGATTGAACCTTCCTAACTAACCTTCCATGTGGAACCTTGTCAAAGGCCTTACTGAAGTCCATATAGACAACATCCACCGCTTTACCCTCGTCAACTTTCCTGGTAACCTCTTCAAAAAATTCAATAAGATTTGTCAAACATGACCTTCCATGCACAAATCCATGTTGACTGTTCCTAATCAGACCCTGTCTATCAGATAATTATATATACTATCTCTAAGAATGGAACAATATGAGCAATATGCCAATACTCTAGCACCATCCCAGTTTCTAATGACTTTTGAAATATTTCTGTCAGAGCCCCTACTATTTCTACACTAACTTCTCTCAAGGTCCTAGGGAATATCCTGTCAGGACCCGGAGACTTATCCACTTTTGTATTTCTTAAAAGCGCCAATACTTCCTCTTCTTTAATCATCATAGTTTCCATAACTTCCCTACCTGTTTCCCTTACCTTACACAATTCAATATCCTTCTCCTTAGTGAATACTGATGAAAAGAAATTGTTCAAAATCTCCCCCATCTCTTTTGGACATAGCTGTCCACTCTGATTTTCTAAGGGACCAATTTTATCCCTCACTATCCTTTTGCTATTAATATAACTGTAGAATTGTATATATAAACTGTATATTAATATAACTGTAGAAACCCTTTGGATTTAGTTTCACCTTATTTGCTAAAGCAACCTCATATCTTTTAACTTTTCTAATTTCTTTCTTAAGATTCTTTTTACATTCTTCATATTCCTTGAGCACCTCACTTACTCCATGCTGCCTATATTTATTGTAGATATCTCTCTTTTTCCGAACCAAGTTTTCAATAGCCCTTGAAAACCATGGCTCTCTCAAACTTTTAACCTTTTCTTTCAACCTAACAGGAACATAAAGATATTCTGTACCTACAAAATTTCACCTTTAAATGACCTCCATTTCTCTATTACATCCTTCCCATAAAACAATTTGTCCCAATCCACTCCTCCTAAATCCTTTCACATCCCCCAAAAGTTAGCCTTTCTCCAATCAAGAAACTCAACCCCGGGTCCAGACCTATCGTTCTCCATAATTATATTGAAACTAATGGCATTGTGATCACTGGACCTGAAGTGCTCCCCAACATATACCTCCATCACCCGACCTATCTCATTCCCTAACAGGAGATCCAACACTGCCCCTTCTCTAGTTGGTACCGCTATGTATTGCTGCAAAAAACTATCCTGCACACATTTTACAAACTCCAAACCATCCAGCCCTTTTACAGAATGGGTTTCCCAGTCAATGTGTGGAAAATTAAAATCTCCCACAATCACAACCTTGTGCTTACTACAAATATCTGCTATCTCCTTACAAATTTGCTACTCCAGTTCTCCAGTAGGTGGTCTATAATACACCCCTATAAGTGTTACTACACCTTTCCCATTCCTCGATTCCACCCAAATAGTCTCCCTGGATGACCCCTCTAATCTACCCTGCCAGAGCACCGCTGTAATATTTTCTCTCACAAGCAATGCAACACCTCCCCCTCTTGGTGCTCCGATTCTATCACACCTGAAGCAACGAAATCGAGGAATATTTAGTTGCCAATCACATCCCTCCTGCAACCATGTTTCACTAATAGCTACAACATCATACTTCCAGGTATCAATCCATGCTCTAAGCTCATCCACCTTTCTTACAATGCTCCTAGCATTAAAATAAATGCATTTAAGAAATTTTCTACCTCTTACTCTCTGTTTATCACTAACGGTGCAAACAACTTTAGAATCGCCTTTTTCTTCCTTCTCCCCGACATCTGTTCCTACACTCTGGTTCCCCTCCCCCCTTGTTTCTAGTTTAAATCCACTGGAGCCTCTCTAGCATTATTCTTGTGTTTTAATGATAGTATGAGGCCTTTTGGCCCTCTGAGTCTGTGCTGCTCCCATTCCCCCAGTTATTTGCCTGCACCCTATTCTCATTCACGTGCCTATCAACACTCTGCCCACCTAAAATAGGGGTAATATACGATGAAATATTAAGTTATCATACAACAGATAGTGAAATGCGAGCGCAAGTCCATATAGTCATGAGCAAGTCCATATAGTCATGAGGAGAATGTGCAAAGACCGTAAAGACAACATCAGAGGTCAGAATGAAACTGTGGTCACTGAAGTTGTGAGGGAACAATTCTGTCATTAATAACTTGCTGCATGTTATTGTTATAAGAATCACCGCTTGTAACAATGATCAGTGAGGCACAGAGAGATCTGTATTTACTGACAAGTGCCTTTGTTGTTTAAACTAACAAGTATGTAAATTCATACACTAAATACCTTGTGTGCACACCTGTTAAGTTTTCCTGCCTCTCCTGAACAGTTAAAGAATAGCTAATGTATTACCAGGACAAAGAATTTGTTCCCCGTAGTCCTGATTCACTCACCACATGTTCCACTCAGGGTCACTCATGCCCGTATCTGCACTGGTTATTCTTCAAAGTTGCTGCTGCCAGCACACATGAAGGGTTCACTTCTGTATCTGTTATCATCAATTCGAATATTGCATTCCAGTGTCTTTGGCCACAGATCACATGTCTGACCTGTCCTCGATTCAGTTGAATTCACTGATTTGTAAACTGTCAGTCTTTCTGGTCAATGTTATGAAGATTTATTCCATACGCTGGATCTTAGATGACTCCCAAAAGAGAGTAATTTGTTCAACAGTGAACCAAATTGGCCCATCATGTCCTCTTAAACAATATAGCCTTAACTTTGCAAAAATTACCTAATGCTTCTTGGGAACAGCATCAGGTGAAACTTAGTAATGAAAGCTATTGCCAAAGAAGTGGATTTTTATGGAAAAATAGTGGTTCAAGGTGTTGAATTCCTTCCAAAGAGCATCATCAGCAGAATGCATGACTGATAGTATAGCAATAGAATGCACAAGAGTCTAAATTTGGAAGGTTGAAGAGATCATTAAAGGGTTTTATCCCTTCTTAAGATATTTAAGATTTGAGATCTTAAAGGAGAGACTCATTCCCTCTCCCCAATATATTGTGTGCATTCTCAGGCTCTGTCTCACTCCCTGTGGTATTGTGTGGATGGTCAGACTCCTTGCTCTCTTGCACTCTTCCCCCACCCCCAGGTACATTGAGTGTTCTGAGAGTAGTAAGTAGTACTCCTTTTTAGTTACAGGAGTTAAGTCAGAGTGGCAGGGAAAGATGTGTACAATTAGGAAAATTAAAATTTTTAAATGAATACTACTAACATTCCATCAGGAAGGTGTTAAAGTGAAGTCCCTCTATCTACCCGTTCAGAATAACTAGAAATACTCCCACAATACCTTGCTATCCTTCAATTTAGCCTTCCCAAAATATCTTACTTACCCTGCAATTTAGCCTAATTTAATAAAACACAGTTTAAAGCTTATGAGGTAAGTGATGCTGAAGATCGCAAGAAATGAATTTCCCTGTCCACAGAAGGTGGATTTTGGGGCCGAGGTGATCACATCTCAGTCTGCAAAGTTTGACCACCAGCAAGCAGCAAGAGGAAGAGAATGCTGACTATAGTCTTGCAGCTCCAGGGACCTGTGTGGAGTGCACATATTCTCCCTGTTTCAGGTGCTCCGGTTCCTCCCACATCCCAGACTGGACTCATCGGTCACTAGTGCTCAGCTCCCTTCCGCTCCCTTTTAATCCTGGCTTCTACACCCTTACTTTCCAATCCTGATGAAGGGTCTCAACACAAAACGTCAGCTGTTCATTTCCCTCTGTAGATGCTGCCTGACTTCACGCCTCCAACATTTCATGTGTGGTGCTCCTAATTTCTAGCATCTGCAAAGTGTCTCAGTTGATAGATTAATTTGGCCATTATATGTTGCCCTCAGTGTTTAGTGAAGTAGTAGATTCTGGAGGAATTGTTGCAATGTGGAGAGAGTAAACCAGGATTAGTGTAAATGGTGTTTGACAGTTGGCACAAATTTGATGGGCCTCAAGGCTTGTGTCCATGCTCTGTGAATTGTGCTTTAATACATTTGTTTTGAAATCAAGAGTTTTCTCTATTTTCAGATTATTTCATTCACACTGCATCATGAAGGGGCCACAATTTCTCACCAATTTTTATGCCAGTTTTAAAGTAGAAGTAAATGTTTTTTTTTAAGAAGCAAAAGCCAATGTTGATAGGAAAAGAGGGTATACTGTGATTAATTAACAACATTAACCTGTGCCTCTGTGAGAAGATGGTAATCATCCCAGTTGTCTGGCATATTGGCAAAACAGTGAACCCCATTTCTCCTCTTACCATTAGACTGTTCTTTAGAATTCTAGTAAAATTTCAGGATGATGTACTGGAGAAAAAGCAGAGTTCATTGGTTTGCTTTTTTTTCTCCTCAGGTACAAGGTGTTGATGAGGAATCTCTCCTTACCTGATGATTTCAAGGGGAAATGTGCTGCACTACTTTATTTCTACGATAACACCAGAACAGACTGGCAACTTGGTAAAACCAAGGTAGGGAGGCGGGTTAGCAAGAAATAACTATTTCTCTGAATTATATTCTGCCATCGAGTGAGCAGCTGGAAGAGTTGCAAGTAAACACGGCAACCTCTCTAAAACAATGTGCAAATTATGAATAGCTAACATTATCTCTAAATCTTGGCTCAATATCACAGTAAATTTTTAAAAAATCTTTTATTAGTCTTCTCATCCTGAGACAGTTATTTTTTAAGGACCAATAACTATTCTAGCTTTGAAGAAGTTCCTTTGGTATTTGAGTTTAATTTGCAATCATTTTAATTAACTTTGGTAGGATTTGAAGAAAGATGTCCATTTAGATATATTGTGTGTTTCCAACAATTTTCTGATTTCTTTCAGAGCTCTAGAATCTATAAGTATTTTACTTGTGGTCATTCAGTTTTATTCAGTAACAATTAGGTGCAATTGACATACTCCACCCAGAGTGGATGGGTAGATCGTCAAGTGATCAATTCCTCCCTTCATTAGCTGTCAATATCTGGCCTTGAGGTTATCAACACCTTCCCAAATTCTGCTTCTCCACTTAGAGCAGTCATGGGCCAGAGATTTCCAGGAATCAGTGAGGATACTTTATACTTTATCGTCGCCAAACAATTGATACTAGAATGTACAATCGTCACAGCGATATTTGATTCTGCGCTTCCCGTTCCCTGGATTACAAATATTTAACATTAAAAATAGGAAAATTAGTAAATATTAAAAATTTAAATTATAAATCATAAATAGAAAATAGAAAAATGGAAAGTAAGGTAGTGCAAAAAAACCAAGAGGCAGGTCCGGATAGTTGGAGGGTACGGCCCAGATCTGGGTCAGGATCCGTTCAGCAGTCTTATCACAGTTGGAAAGAAGCTGTTCCCAAATCTGGCCGTAAGAGTCTTCAAGCTCCTGAGCCTTCTCCTGGAGGGAAGGAGGACAAGAAGTGTGTTGGCTGGGTGGGTTGTGTCCTTGATTATCCTGGCAGCACTGCTCCGACAGCGTGCGGTGTAAAGTGAGTCCAAGGACGGTAGATTGGTTTGTGTGATGTACTGCGCCATGTTCACCATCTTCTGCAGCTTCTTTCGGTCTTGGACAGGACAACTTCCATACCAGGTTGTGATGCACCCTAGAAGAATGCTTTCTACGAGTGCATCTATAAAAATCAGTGAGGGTTTTAGGGGACAGGCCAAATTTCTTTAGTTTTCTCAGGAAGTAAAGGCACTGGTGGGCCTTCTTGGCAGTGAACTCTGCTTGGCTGGACCAAGTCAGATCATTTGTGATATTGACCCCGAGGAACTTAAACTTAAAACTTAAGGATGTTGCATTTCTTCAGAGAAGCTTGCCTTGAATTTTTTCTGTCTTCCTGCTAATATCTTCTCGTGTTAGAGGACAGAATTGTGAGTGTGTGTGTTTCAGGAAGCTGATGTTGTGTTAGTGGGGGGTGGGGGGGGGGAGGAAATGGTCTTCCTGAAGGAGTTTAACTTTGGTCTCCACGCTGGGCATGTTGGTCTGGCAGAGAACACTGGCAGTGATTCACATTTCCTTACAAAAAGCAATGCCATTCTAAAATGCGACCTGATAGAAATTTATAAGATTATGAGAAGCATATGTAGAGTGAGCAGCTGGCATCTTCCTCCCCGGGGTGGGGGGTGGGGGGCGGGTGCTGAATTTCAAATGAAATGTGTCGGACAAGCTTCATTGGTGCCTGGAATGCACAGCCAGGGTAGTGGTGGAAGCAGATACAATAGAAGTGTGTAAGAGACTCTTGGCTATGCAGGGAATGGAGGGATATAGTAGAGACTAGTTTAGTTAGGCTTTTAATTACTGGTTTACTAGTTGAATTACTTTCGCACAGCATCTTGGGCCAGAGAGTCTGTTCCTATGCTACCCTGTTCTATGATCTGAAATAGCTTGAAAAACATGGCCTTTAAAACCTATGGGTTTGGTGAGCTTCTATCAGTACATGCAATTATAACGATTGTATAACCTATGGATTTAGTGAGCTTCTGTCAGTATATTCAATTACATTTATCATTCAGCTAATTACCTGGTGCAACAAACACTAATTGTATTCATGTATATGTCATAACATGAGGGTATTTTGTTTACAATTTTTGAAGAGTTCATCCAGCCACTAGCTTAATCGTATGGATTTTCCAGTGTTCATTTCTCATTGTACAATGTTTAAACAGTTAAACAAAGTTCTGCTTTTTGCTCTATACAACACTGTTGAAGAGGTCTTTAATGTGACTGGCTACAATATCAATTAAATCATAACAGCTGGATGCCACTGAGCAGCAGAATAATGGAAGTTCTTACCACAGGAGTTGCTAGTTCTTTGAAGGGATCTTACTGCAAAGTGGTTGGCAAATACTATGCCTGCCTTTTTGTTGGGTTTGTGGAACAATCTATGTTCCGTGCCTATTCTGGTATCTGTCCCCCACTTTTCCTTCGCTACATCGACGACTGCATTAGCGCTGCTTCCTGCACGCATGCTGAGTTCGTTGACTTCATTAACTTTGCCTCCAACTTTCACCCTGCCCTCAAGTTTACCTGGTCCATTTCCTCTTCTCACCCTGTCTCTTGCAAAAATGCCATCCTGTTCTCACAATTCCTCCGTCTCCGCCGCATTTGCTCTCAGGATGAGCCTTTTCATTCCAGGATGAAGGAGATGTCTTCCTTTTTTAAAGAAAGGGGCTTCCCTTCCTCCACCATCAACTCTGCTCTCAAACGCATCTCCCCCATTTCACGCACATCTGCTCTCACTCCATCCTCCCACCACCCCACTAGGAATAGGGTTCTCCTGGTCCTCACCTACCACCCCACCAGCCTCCGAGTCCAACATATTATTCTCCGTAACTTCCGCCACCTCCAACAGGATCCCACCAGTAAGCACATCTTTCCCTCCCCGCCTCTGCTTTCCACAGGGATCGCTAACTTTATTAACTGAATATACCTCTTCCTATAGATGCTGCTTGGCCTGCTGCGTTCACCAGCAACTTTGATGTATGTTGCTTGAATTTCCAGCATCTGCAGAATTCCTGTTGTTTGGCAAATACTGTGCCTGCCTTTGCCCACAAGTTCATGCTAGCGCATGTAACAGAAGTGGTTCACACAGGAGTAGACCACTCAGTCCCTCCGACCTGCCATCATTCTGGCTGACTCATACAGAAAAGACAGGAAGATCTAAAATTTAAAAACACAGATGCTGGCAATCTGAAACAAACAAAAACCTCTGGAAACACTCAACATCAGGCAGTGCCTGTGGAAGGGAAACGGAGAATGTGTCATATTGATGATGTTTTGTCAACAACTTTTTTTCAGGTTTTCTTTCAAATTTCCTGTTTCTGAGTTTGTTTTTTGTTGTGTTTGGAGTACTGTTGTATTCACTACCACCTGTTCTTCTATAGCCACTTAACAAAACTTAGCTTCTCTCTCTAGAGTTTTTATTTGTGTCATGTGCTCACCCTCAATGGTTTCTGTTCCCTTTTTAGATTCAATTGGTAGACACTGGCTAAAACGTGTTTCCTTCAGTCCTCTCTTTCACGTTGCACCAGCATCATCTATTATCATCTTGATCTAGCTGAGGCCTGGATTCTAGGTTCCCTTGGAATTCCCTCCACTGTGGTTTACTCCACCCTCTCCCTTCACTGGAAACTAAAATATGTTGCTTCCTCACCTTCCAACTTCTGATGAGAGATCTTCAACTTAAAATTTTAACTCTTTTTCTATCTCCACAGCTGCTGCCCAACCTGATAAGTATTAATGCCATTTTTTTTTCAGATGAGAAGGTACTTTCATTTGGTTGGATGATAACATGCCTTGCACGTGTTCTTTGCAGGTTTTCATACGTGAGTCCTTGGAGCATAAGCTAGAAAAACATCGCAGTGTTGAAGTTTATAAATCTGCCATGATCATACAAGCTTATGTCCTTGGCTATCTAGCAAGGTAAGAGTCTGGGAAGGTTGAATATTTTATTTATGAATTTCTGTGGGTTTAATTTTGGCACAAACAGTAGAATTACTGTCTCATATCTCCAGAGGCCTAAACCTTAGGTACTGCCTGTGTGTGAAGTTTCCAAGTTCTCCCTCTGACAGCATGGCTTTTCCTGGGTGTTCTTGTTAATTCCCACATCCCACAGAAAGGCAGGTTAATTGCCACAGTGACTTCCCCCTTCTCTGTGGCTGGGTGGTAGAATTGGAGTCAAATTAAAGAGAATGTGGTGAGAATAAAATAAAATAATTGCAGGGTTAGTGTAAATGGGTGCCCAATGGTTGGGATGAACTCAATCATCCAAGGTGTCTACATAACTCTATAGCTGTAGAGCATGGAATAAAGGTACCAGTAAAATCATAATCAGGCAAAGCAATGTAATGGGAGTGAGGAAAATGAGTGGACAGGGTGGTGGGGAAAGGCATATGACATGCTTGTCCTCATAGGCACAGGCATTGCCTGTAAGAGTTGGATACACAAAAGTTTCATGGTGTCGTGCCTGGATTGGAGGGAGTGAGCTATCGGGAGAGGTTAGACAAGCTGGGTCTGTTTCCCCTGAGGCAAGGTAGGCTGAAAGCTGATATGATAGCAATATAATTATGTATAGTTAGAGTCAATAGACAGTTTCTATTTCCCATTGTACTGGTGTCCAAATCCAGAGAGCATGGTGTAAAGGTGAGAGGGATGAGGTTTAAGAGGATCTGACGGGTAGATGTTTCATGTAAAGAGTCACTGATATCTGGAATGAATTGCAAGAGTAAGTGTCAGAGGGAGGAATTTAAAGGTCATTTTAAATAAGAAAGGTATAAAGAGATGTTGTTTTAATGCAGGCAGGTGGGATTTATGCAGATAGGCACAGTGGCCACTGTAGATGTGTTGGGCCATAGTGTCTGTTACTGAGTCAGAAAAATGTAATTGCAAAAATGATCTCCATTAATTTCATTTAAATCCTTTCTTTAAATAGCTCTTTGCAAGGTGAGCATCGATATCTCTCTTTAAGAAATTGATTTTCTCCCCAAAACAGGAAGCAATACAAAAAGATGCGGGATATGATTGTGGTCATTCAGAAAAACTATCGCGCTGTCTTCTGGAAAAGGAAGTTCCAGCTTGTACGAACTGCCACAATAACGCTGCAGGCACACCGACGGGGCCAGCTGGCTCGCAGACTCTACAGACAGCTAATGGAAAATAAAAAACAGAAAGAGGAGGAGCAGAGCAGGAGAGAGCAGGAAGAAAGGTTAGCATTGAGACGTGCCTATCTCACCCCAGCAATTAGTCTACTTTTTAAAATACCAGAGAGTTTTAGACTAATGAATTATAAAAACAGGCCCTTCAGACCATAAGCCTCCAAACCCTTACAATCCATATGCCCATCGAAATCCTTCTCAAATATTGCAATTATATCCAGCTCAACCACTTCCTCTGGCAGCTCATCTCATGCACCGATTACCGTCTCCATAGAGAAGTTATCTCTCAGCTCTCTTTAAATTTCTCCCCCCTTTTATCTTGTATCTGTGCCTTTTATGTTTGGATTTCACAGCCCTGAGAAAAATCTATGACCACCCACATGATTCAGATCCCCATGATTTTATAATCTTCTGTGAGTCACCTCGATTTTCCTGCACTTTTGGAAATAACGATCCAGCGTAGGCAACCTCTCCCGGTAACTCAGGCCCTTTAATCCAGGCAGTTCTGTATCCTCTCCAGCTTGACTACAAAAGGGTTACGAAAATGGTACGCAGTACTCCAGGTGCTCCTCACCAGAGGAATTGTATAACTCCAACATAATGTCTCTGTTCCTGAACTCGATGTCCTGACTGATGAAGGCCAGCATGCTAAATTGCTTCGCAACGCTGTCTACTTGCACAGTCCTTTTCAGTGAACTGTATGCTTGTTGTTTAATCATTTTAACAGGAAAGTTAATTGACATTTAAGATGCAATTTTAAATGCAGCATAAGTGAACCAGTAGTCTTACCGAATGCAGTTAAGACTATTTATGTAGCCGAAGTATGCCTAATCTGTTAAGACTGAGAAAAGTACACTAGATGTAGTGTACAATATGTATGAATGTTTGCACGGTGAGAAACTAAGCTATGAATTTCTTACATCATTATGTTGATCTGTAAGAGACCAGTCTTTAGAAGCTACCAGCTCTCTCTAAATCATGTTCTTCAAGATCTTAATATTCCATTCACCTAAACAATCTGATCTGAAACTGAGATCTTGCCTACACACAAGAACCATAACTGGCCTGTGTTAAATTTTGAAAACCATCTTTTACAGAGAAAGGAAAGAACGAGAAGCAGAAATCCTCAGAGAACAGGTAATGAATCTTTTCTAAGGATTTCCAAAAACAAAAACTTGCATTAGACTTTATTCCCAAGCTCAAAGTACTATAATTTTTTATTTTTAATTTATACATTTCCTTGTTTTTTTTTCTGGAAGCATTTATGCAAAATGTTCTGGCTAAATGCTCACATTGTAAGCCAGAGAAAAATAACATGTATGGGGGTCCCTCTGATTTAACATTTTGTTTCAAGTCTTAACTTTACCCCTAACGTTTAAGGTAAAGTTTAATTTTAAGTTATAGTGTGTCTGTTTAATTTACTCCCTCTGAAGAGTTGTTTTGCATTTAACCATCTTTGTAGTCCCAGTAATCTCAGTATGTCATTAAGCACAAATTACAAATACAAGAACAAAGTAGTCAGATGCATGAAATACTCAGCAGTCAGGCTGCATCTGTGGGAAGAGAAATCGAGTTAATGTTTCAGGTCAAAGTTTTACATATCCAATCATTTAGCTGACTAATCACCTTGGTGCTTTCTCTTGGTGTATTTCCCTATTTTCCTACATTTCTATATTTGCACAATGCTTCCTCAATGGCTGCAGTCAGTCAAAGCCTCTTAAACAACTCTATTGCATTTGTTTCAACCACTACCCCTGGCAGTGTGTTGCAGGTACTCACTGCTCTGTGTTTATCCCTTCTGTCTATACAATGTCCATATCCCAATTTGTAAGAATTTAATTTCTCGCCTTGCCTTCACAGATCGAGGAAGAAAGGAGGCGACAGGAGCAAGCGGCCATGGCAGAGGCTCAGAAGAAAGCCATAGAAGAAAGGCAGCTGGAAAAGCAAGAGAACAGGCAGGTGGAGGAGATTCTGCGGCTGGAGAGGGAGATTGAAGAGCTTCAACGTCAGAAGGAACGCCATGAGTCAGCACTCACCAAGAATTCCCTTGCACAGCTCCAGCAGCTTCGTGACGAGGAGCTAAAAAGACTGGAAGATGAAGCCTGCAAGGCTGCACAAGAGTTCCTGGATTCCCTGAATTTTGATGAAATTGATGAATGTGTCCGCAACTTTGAAAGTTCTCTCTCTACTGACAGTGAATACAAACTGAATACCTCAGCAGTGCCCAATCCTATTGAAAAACCTACCTTCAACTTCAGCCAGCCGTATCCTGAAGAAGAGGAAGATGAGGGCTTTGATGCTGATGATGATGCATTTAAGGACTCGCCAAACCCAAGCGAGCATGGTCACTTCGATCAGCGGACCAGCGGAATCCGGACAAGCGATGACTCTTCAGAGGAAGACCCTTATATGAACGATGCATTGGTGCCCACTATTGTAAATGATGAGACTGCCCCTCTGGCTATCACTACTCCCAATCCAGCGAGCCTCAGCAAGCCCACCAACAAAGACTCTACATACTGCATACCTGAGCAAGTAGATACCGAGAAGGAGAACCCTGAGCTCATCCCGCCAGATGAAGAATCTGATTATGCTGAGGGCGATTATGAGGATGGTCCCATCACATCTGGCAGCAGTGTCTCCTTTTCAGATCCTCGCAGCAGCCAGTGGTCACCGGACTGTCAGTATCGTTACTCTGTGGGCACCTACAACAGCTCAGGAGCATACAGGTTAAGCTCCGAAGGGCCACAATCTTCAGTAAGTATTTTATATTACTTATGATGGCAGTGAATAAGATCAATTAGCAAAGCCAGCAATCAAACTTTGAAAACCAAAAATGGTGCAAATCCTGAAAATCTAAAATGAAAGCAGAAAATATTGGAAAACTCACCAGTTCAGGCAACTATGGAGAAAGCAACAGTTAACGTTTTGGGTCCAGGTTCTGATGAAGAGCTCCAGGCTCTGAAATTGATAATTTGCTACAGGTGCGGTCTGACCTGCTGAGTACTTCGAGCATTTTATGATCTAATTTTGAAAACACTTAGCTACCTCTAACATGGCTCCACTATTAAGGACGCTGGGTCATTTTTTTGCATTTCAACGAAAAATGAGACTTTTTTAATGTGTCTTCCCCTTTGTAGCAAATACAGCTGATGTAAACTATGAACATATGAGCTGGTATATCACCCAGCTGCTGTACAGAATGTCCAACTCTTTAATTTAAAAACCAGTGAAAGCTAAGAATCTGAAATAAAAATAGAAGACGCTGGAAATATTCAGTAGATCAAGTGGCATCTGTAGAAAGAGAGGAAAAAAAACAGGCTTAAGGTCATCAACCTGAAAATACTATTTCCTCCCGCTGCACCCCTCCAACCCACCACAGCTGCTTCCTGACCTGTTATTTACAGCATTTTCTGTTTTTCCATCCAGCTATATATTGTTCAGGTCTCTTGCCAATCAAGTAACAAATGTTCTCTGGTTCTCACTCTATCAAAAGCCCTGTAGATACACTTAGGATTATTCATTGAGGTATCCTTAAAGATCGGTAACGTGACAGCACGTTTATATGCAGCAGCCATTCTGGATCCAATCAAGCATGTATTTGTTTGTCCTGTGCATCCTTTTTACAATTGCAAGTCACTGCTGGATGCTAAGAGCATCAAAACTGCAGGACTATCTGATAGCGATGGAGCTGGACTTATTGTATACAGAGGTCAGAAACAGGTTTATTATCACCGGCATGTGTCATGAAATTTGTTAACTTAGCAGCAGCAGTTCAATGCAATACATAATATAGAAGAAAAAAAACAATAATAAGAAATAAATCTATTGAATAGATTAAAAATCATGCAAAAAACAGAAATAATACATATTAAAAAAGAGAGGTAGTATTCACGGGTTCAATGTCCATTTAGGAATCGGATGACAGGGGAAGAAGCTGTTGTGTTATTGCCTGGACTTGTTGCGTACTGTTGTGCCATGATGGTGGTGCAAGTGATTATCTTGGATGTTTTCATTGGGATCACAAGACCCTGTTGGACACTGATAATGTATACCACAAGTCTGATTTATTGGCGAGACCTTGAGCTGTGTGCCTCGGTTGTAGTGAGGACTGGGCCGAAGCCGTGGTCTCACCTGTTGCAGCCGTTCAGGTGAGATGGTGCCAAGGTGGAGTGGGGGACGCTGTGGGGCATGGGGCATACTGGAATCCAAACTGAGTTGAGGCCTGGCCCCTCCAGTTTGCTTGGTGGAAGAACAAGCTGGACCAGTACTGCAGTCATGCCACTCAGGGACTTGTTTTTATCTGTATGCTTTTCTAAAATTGTAACCGTATGTGCTACTTGTGCTATATGCTGTTGGTAATGTTCTACACCTTGGTGCCAAAGGAACGCTGTTTCGTTGGGCTATATTTGTGTATGGTTGAATGATCCTTGAGGGCAGTATTCTGAGGGATATCTTGGTAGTTCAGTTGGGAGTACTCAGTGATGAGGACTTAAAATGAGTCCGTCTCTGGACTTGTCGTGCTTGACTTAATTGCTTCAAATTTAACCTTGGGCAAAGGAATAGGATAGCATATTTAGCTTACCACAAGGGAACCTTGAGCAAATTGTACAGTCCTTGAAGTAGTGTGATCTTATTAGGGTGGGTTTGCATTTCATAATTGAAATGCAGCCATCCTAATGATTTCTATTACCGAGAAACATAATATGTACAGAAACTGGATATGCTGAATCTGTCACATGTGGTTCAACATTACCAAGGGGAAAGTTTATTGTAAAGTAGACCTGGGAAAGTAACCAAAGTGATCTGAAAGTGGAAGGTTTATGGAAATAGTTAAGGGGCCTCCAGCCCTTTATGCAGAACGTGTGCTGTTCTGATGATGGCATGGTCTGAATATGTTTGTATGTATCTATGTGGTTCTTTTACCACTACATATAGTTCATTCTTAACTAGCTCTGTGTCCAGTTTGGAAACACTGCTGGATGCACAAGGCTTTACTGGCCAAACAAGAGGACACAGTACTGCGGATGGTGGAATCTGGAAGGACTCAGTGGGCTGAGTAGGATTTGTGGTGGTTGGGGGTTGGGGGTGGGGGAATAAGAAAGACATGATGCTTCAGGTTGAAACCATGAATCAAAACTGAGGATTGATTGGGGAGATAGCCAGTATAGAGAGGAGAGTGGGAGTGGTGAGACGGCCCACCAGGTGAGGAGTGCCAAGAAAGGGTGAAGAACGATGGGAGGGGGAGGGATGCAGATGGGACAGTCAGGTGGGGACAGACAAAAAAAAACTTCAAGGGAAATTGAGCCATGTGAGGGGCGAGAGGGTGAAAAGATAGGCTGGAGGGTGACACATAGGCTGTAATCACTGGAATCTCGTAGTGAAGGAAGGTGATAATGAGAACCATTAAGAGAGAGGCAAAGGGCAGATGGCACCAGAACCAGACAGCAGGATGCTACAGTGGGTGAAATATGTAGATAGAGGAACAGAGCCAGGAGGCGGAGGGGTTTGAAATGGATGATGGGGATCTGGTGTGTGGGGGAGGGGGAGGAATGGGAAAGGGGACAAGAGAGAAAAGAGAAGTGGGGGGAGCAGAGGAGGTAAGGTTACTTGAAATTGGAAAATTCGATATTCATACCTTTGGGTTTTAGACAATTAGGGTTGCCAACTTTCTCACTCCCAAATAAGGGAGAAAAGGTGGCATGCCGTGGCAGTGTGGGTATGGTGCAGGCCCGGGATGAAGTGGCTGGCAGCTAGCAGATGGTAACAGGGACCTTTTTCAAAAGAGAGAGAGAGAAAAAAAACAACAACCCTGAATAGGTAAACAAATCCAGTATATGAACCATGTATACATATCTTCAGTGTTATATATGAAATGTAACACCAAATTATAACAGACGTGACATGAAATAACACCAAATAACCCTATCTGCCTATAGAGTCGACATATAATCACTGCAAAAGAGAAAAGAGGGGGGGACTCACCAAGTCTACTTTTTCCATGGATATTTCTTGCTGCTCTTGACTGATTCAAGCAGTCCTTTGTCCTTTTGCACAGCCAGAGAGAAGTCCTTACACGACAAGTCACAGTTCACAGATATTTGAAGTTCATTTTTGATCAGCTTTGTGCTGCATCTGTTTCTTGAGTCTGACCATTTAATGGTCATCAGAGAGAAGATCCTCTCTACAAAGGCATTTGAGCCTGGCACACTGAGGACAAGTGAGACAATCCTGAACATGTTGATCAAGTTGGCTTTCCCTATGTTTTGGAAAACTGCCACCCATTTCTCACTGGTGGATTTTGTGGTATCCTGTCTAGCTTTCTGTATTTCCTCCCAGCTAGCACAAAACTCTTCATAGAGTTGGTCCATATTGACTGTCTCTGTCATTGTGAGGGCAGCCACCACCTGCTCCAGGTCAGTGAAGGAGAGCTCTTCATAGAGGCCAATCGGTTTCAGTTTCATCATGACATTTTCTGGTGAGAAATCAAACCACTTGTCAATGTATATAATGACAGAGTCATAGAACTTCACGAAGTCCTGTTGCTCCTTGGACCTTTGTGCTGGCACTTGTTTGTCCATCAGCTGCTTGGTCTGGTATCCAAAAAAGCTGTCCTGTTTCCACTGAAGCATCTTCATTTTGAACTTTCAGACTTCCTCGTAAACATCTGTGATGCAGAGTTTTGTTTCCTCCAGCTTTTTTACGAGTTAGTCAAAAATACACCCCACGTTGTGGAAAAAGCACAGATAAATTTCAGTAGCTCCAGTTTTTTCTTCATCCTCAAAAATCCTCTTCAGTGCCACAGGACAGGTCTCAAGGGACCTGAAGTATGACGTAAGAGTTGGCCAGCTTTGCAGGAGACGTTCGACAGCTGGATGAAGAGAGAGCCATCGTGTGCAAACGACGCAGAATTTCACGCCACTCAATGTCAACAAAGGCAAAAAATGAACGCAGTTCCTCTCTTCAGGAAGCAGATATTGAGAAGTGGCTGTAGACCTTTAGAACAATTGTCTTAATATCCACTGACAGCTGATCACAGGCGTGCTTGCAGGCGTTATGAGCTATGTGAGCTGGGCAATTAGCTTTCGGAATACACTTGTTGGCACTGCTCAATAACTGGTAAACTGAGTGGTGTTTTCCAAAGTTTACATCGGCATTATCTGCTGCATAGGCTGTGACGAGTCTAATATCCAGTTCATACTTTTCCAGACAGCTCATCAGAGCTTGATGTATGCCATTTGCAGTTTCACCACTGTCTTCATAAAAGTCAAGTAACTTACACTGCACTCCATCAGACACAGAGAAATATCTCATGCACACTGGAACCATCTTTCTATCTCTCTTGTTTGAGGCATCGGTGGCAACTGAGAAATACGTGGGCCCCGCGGGTTCACCTTCGTCAGTCGGGGACAGATCATCTATAATATCCCGCACAGTCTTTGGTCCAAAAACATTCATTGTAATCATCTCAGCTTTCGTTCTTCCCAAGTGCATCTTCCTCACAACATTTGAGTCATTAAACAAAGCACCGTTGAGCTTAGCAAGACAGTAGGTGCTGTTGTAGCAGAGTCCGTGTTTAACCGTGTGGTACACATACGAGGCTTCACTTGCCGCGATTTTGTCATTTTCCGCGGTAGATTTCATGAAGAATGCACCAATATTGCTTGCACCTTTAGCTAGTGTGGCCTTCTTGTGCACTTCTGTGGAAGCATGCTGAGTTAGGTCATTCTCACCGCCATGGCCAATTGAGAATTCCCGACGGCATAAAGTACAGAAGGCCTTTGTCGATGTCGAGTCACCACTGACGGGCTTAACCCGCGTCTTTTTTGCTTCCCATTGCTTGTTACAGCTGCACAGTCTTTTCTTTTTTGGAGGTTTATCCATATTGACACATGCCAAACCGACCGAGCAACACCAGACGTTACTGAAACTTTTTGTTTTGGCAGGAATTGGCAAAATATAGCACACAACTGATGTGCGTAAGGGGGCCTGTGATTGGATGACGGGTGAATCACTCGTGTGTGGTGTCAACAGCACATGCAACATGCACACACGCTGTTGTATCAGATCTAGGATCCGTCTAAGTGTGCCCTCTGGTGATTAGAGAGTAGTATCAGTCAAATATGGGACAAGGGCAGTCCCGTATGAGACAAACCAATTTAGCCCAATATATGGGATGTCCCGGCTAATACGGGACAGTTGGCAACCCTATAGACAATCCAGCTAGAGCATATTGTAAGTTGTTCCTTGGTTTGTGCTGGCAGTGGAGATGTGGAGGAGGATACTCCTAGCCTAGCTAGTTGCACCAGATGCTAAGGCATTAGTTTCCAAATCAGGGTCCCTACACTGCAATGTTTGTCTAAAGTATAATTTCTGTGTGTTACTTTTAGCAAGCCTAAAACAAAGAACAATAAAACTGCTCCTATCTACTGTTATCGCCACCAATAACAATTTCTTTTTCTCCGTAGTATGAGGAGAGTGATGATGAAGTTGATTCTAGATTTGACACTGACGAAGAACTAGCTTACCGGCGAGATTCTGTCTACAGCTGTGTCACTTTGCCTTATTTCCACAGCTTCCTGTTTATGAAGGGTAAGAACAAATTTTCAGAAATGGTTAATATAATGTAATGGTTAGTATAATGTACTGAACTGCACATCTGCGTTCATTGGCTAGCACAGAATTAAAAAAAACTGAAAAATATTGATGCATGTATCTGGCTTGACTTTGCCATGAGTTTAAGCCTCAGTCCATATCAGAATCAGGTTTAATATAGTATTTAATATGTTTCTATATTCGGGTTCTATATAGCTGTGGAGCTGTTCTGACCAATTTGAGACCTGGTTGAGTTTGGCTCTGATTCCTGTTTAAGACAATGCTGTGTTCAGTGCAACAGGGAGTTGACACAGCAGTGTCCTGTGGTAATGATCTCAATAATCGGGTAATTGGATCAAAAGGGTTCAAATCAGTGCAGAGGAAGTCCCACACTGTTAGAAGTTGGTGATCCTGGATGAGATGTCAGCCAGGCCTTTGGTTATCTAAATTGTCCCGTTAAGATATTTAAAGATGTTTTCCTGATGTCATAAGCAACATCACGAAGCATAACTTTGTCAGAAAGTAATCAACTTCTGACTTTCAGTACACAGTGTATTCATTGATGTTCTTCAAGGATGCTCTCAAAGCCTCTTCAAAATAATACAGCAGCTCCACAACTCCTGGAGAACTCAGTCCTTCATCACAAATGCAGTGAAAGGGCATTCAAGATGGCATTGAGAAACTCAAGTTTATGCATTGGAGCACACAGCTTTGTGCAACACCTCACAAATGCCCATCCTGTTGGGCAATTCCTGCTCTAACTGTGGAAAATTCTGCAGTTGGCCTCATCCACAGAACTGGAATCAAGTCATCTTCGACCCTGAGGGACAGACTAAGAAAAGATTATTGTAAATAATGACTACTTTTCAAAATTAATTCAATAGAAAGAAACACCTTTAACATGCTTCACATCCATTTCAACGCAATTACTTAAAACGAAACTTCACCTGGTGAAGATCATGTAACAGTAGCCCAGGTTTTGTGGAAAACTATTGGCATTTGCCATGTAACTGCAGACATTCACCCACCAAATTATCAGCAACTTTGAGATTTCTATCTTACGGCAGAAGTTCCAAATTTATGTCAAAGCTTCACAACTAGCTGTGCTCTATTAAACTTGTTGAGTCCAGCTATTTAAATTGATGTAAAACTTAAAATACTTGAAGGCATTAAGCTACGCCATATAAATGATATTGATTATGATAAATTTGAATGGCTTATTCAAATTAACTCCTCCTTTCTCCCCACCACCACCATCTACCCCTCATTGCCATTCTTTTTCTGAACATCTCCCTCACCTCAGCCAGCCACACACCTTTATGCTCCAACCATCATTGCTGAGAGGATGTGGTTCAGACGTTCTATTTTGTGCTGCAGGGGCAGCTTCTTCACTCGATTTGGTAGTGAATCTGCATCTGTTTTTCAGGAGGATTGATAAATACGTGGAAACGCCGATGGTGTGTTTTAAAGGATGAAACATTCATGTGGTTCCGTTCCAAACAAGAAGCCCTGAAACAAGGCTGGCTGAATAAAAAAGGAGGTGGCACCTCCACCCTATCAAGGCGCAACTGGAAAAGACGCTGGTTCGTGCTGAGGGAGAGCAAGCTGATGTACTTTGAGAATGACAGTGAAGAGAAGCAAAAGGGAACTATCGATATCAGATCTGCAAGGTAACATTCTTTTTACTAAAGCACCCCTGTTGGAGCTTCACCCACCAAACACAAGTAGTGGTGTTGCTCCCACACAGTGACAGTGACACGCTCAGTCCTGACCACCTGTGACCATTGCATACACCCAGTTTCTGCCTCTATCTAAAAGACATGAGTTGGTGGGTTTGTTGGCCACAGTAAATTTCTTTAGTAGGAAGGTGGATGTACTAATTGAGGATAAGTGATGGGAATGATGGGGAGACTAGCATGGAATTAGTGTAAAGAGACTGTTTGATGTTTGGCATGGATGCAGTGGACTGAAGTGCCTGTTTCCATGCTATACAGCTCTAAGTCTGTGAACTACTTCAAATTAATGTAACTTAGCTGTTGCCTTGTTTCATCTGATTCATTCATCTAATGACAGAATTAAAATAGGCATCTAACATTTTGTTGGTACTGATCTCTACAATTCCTTTATACCTTTAGAGAAATTGTTGATAATACTGGCAAGGAGAACGGCATTAATATAGTGATAGAAGATCGTGTCTACTATCTTATTGCTGAGACGGCTGAAGAAGCCAGGTAAATGTTTTCATCATTTAGTTCAGGTGTGTTTGCTGATCTGCTACATCCCTCTGGTAACACAAACACTTCTACCCATGTTCAGTTCAGTGGGCAGGCTACTTTCTTTGTTAAAGTCTGTTCTGTGGAATTCAAGGCTTGATCACTTTTCTTAGATCAAAAGAGCAGCTGTTCTTCAAGGGGTAAAGTCATTGAAAGCCATTTATGAAATATCCTTTAAACTGACACTAGGGAAATAAACCTTGGTTCAGCACTGTCTGCTGTCTACCATCACATAATCACCCCGACTATTCTCCACAAATTTCAACATAGGCTTTGTAAATTTGTGTCAATTAGACTTTGTCAAATCTGCAACTTTGTTCAACTTTTTCTAACATAGGCAGATTTTTAGTTCTTTTTTTAAAATTTTGAATAGATTCCAAGGAATGTACAAATCAGATGTCCTTCTCAGAGACCGTGGAGAGACTGCTTGCCAACAATGACACCCGAAATACTTAGTTATGAACTGTGACTTTTCAAAACTATGCAAGTTTTGTTGTAGTAAAATTGGTTGAGTGATGTGAAAAGTATGAACTGTTGTGAACCAGAAAAGAGCTGGCTGTTCCAAGAACATTTACATGTCACTACTGAAAACTTTAAACTATTTCAGTTCTGTTGGAATTTTGATTCCTGCTTCCTGCTGCTGAGCTCATGTCTATGGACGTTCTTTTTTTTCAATGTGCCTTTTTTATTCACTTTATTTCTTTTAGAGAAACGCTTTAGCTTGCTTAACTTATCCTCGTAGGACATGCTTTCTAATCCAGGCAACATTCTGGTAAATCTCCTCTGCATCTTCTCTAAAGACTTCCACATGATTCCAATAATGAGGAGACCAGAACTGAACACAATATTCCAAGCAACAGGAATTCTGCAGATGCTGGAAATTCAAGCAACGCACATAAAAGTTGCTGGTGAACGCAGCAGGCCAGGCAGCATCTCTAGGAAGAGGTGCAGTCGATGTTTCAGGCCGAGACCCTTCGTCAGGAATAGTCCAAGTGTGGTCAAACCAGGGTTTTATAGAGCTACAACATTACCGTATGGTTCTTGAACTTAATCCCCTGAATAATGAAGGAAATGCACTATATCCTGCCTTAACAGTCCTATCAACTTGTGCTGAAACTTTGAGGCTCCTATGGTTGTGGACCCCAAGATCCCTATGTTCATCTCCACACTGCTGTATTCCACCTACAAATTTGACATTCCAAAGTGAATTACTTCATACTTTTCTGGGTTGAACTCCAACTGCCCCTTCTCAGCCCAGTTCTGCATCCTGTCAATGTCCCTTTGTAACATATGACAGCCTTCTAAACTATCCACAATACATCCAACCTTCATGTCATTTGCAAACTTACTAACCCACCCTTACACTTCCACATCCAAATCTTTTATAACCAATGCAATACCCTTTCCTCTCCCTCCTTTGTGGATTCTCCCATTTCATCAGCCTTCTCCATCCCTCTCCATCCTTCTCTACCCTTCACTTCCTATTGTCCTTTCCTTTCTCTTTAAAGGTCTATTCTAGTCCATGTGAGTCTCCTCCAGTCCTTGCTCATCAATCTTCTTTGATCAAACATTTTCTGCTTTCCCACCTTCTCAATCCTGACCTCATTTTCTTCCTTTCAAACGACTCTTTCCCTTTATACACCCTCTAGCTTTTGCTTTACACCTACTCCCAACTTAGTCCTCACTTTCTCTTCTTTATTGTTTCTTCCCTGTTCCCTATTTCTGATTCCCTCACCTCACTTTGTCTCTGCACTTTCTCCTCCACTCCCCACTTCACCCTGCATTCCCTCCCCCTCCCCCAGCTAGTAGAATAAAGAATTTCATCCTTTCAATGATTTAAATAAAATCCAACTTTCTTTTCATTGGATTAATAGGTGGACATTTTCACCATTGGAAAGAGCGGGAGAGTTGAGGGAGCAGGAATTGGGCAGAGTGTGGGGGAATTGAGAGGGATCTCCTCGTTAATGTTTCTTCCCCCTTTTCTTGGTGCAGTCAATGGTTTAGTATCCTTAGCCAAGTTCATGGATCAACTGAGCAAGAGATTAGAGAGATGCATGACGAGCAAGCCAACCCACATAATGCAGTGGTAAGTTACTGTTGACAACCAGCATGTCTTCTGTACTGGGCTTTGTGTTGTAAGGATCAGTAACCAGTATCACTTTATGAGTGAAATGTCAGCTTTCACTATATATTGCAATGACATAAAGATTCTCTTGGTTATTTATTTTTGCATGATTGTAAAGCTGATTTAATAAATTTATATGTACACTTTCAAGAGAATTGTAGACTTGACACATTGACACAGAACTCTACACATTGCCCTGTAGGAAAACGTGAAGACGCAGGAGACTGCAGGTGGTGGAATATGAAGCAAAAACCAAACTGCTAGGAAACTCAGCAGGTCAGGCGGCTGGTAGGGGTGGCTGAGGAATGGACAATTAATGTTTTGAGTTGAGACTGAGTCCAGCTGAAAGTTCTCAACCTGAAATGTCAGCCTTCCATTTCCCTCCACAGATGCAGCCTGACCTGTTCAGCTCCTCCTGCAATTTTGTGTTTTGTACTACCCTTTTGTTGCTCTTACAGAAAGTCTGGGATCCTATTCCCAGCTGTTATTAACTCTTCAGGTTAGAGCTCAAGAAATTATCATTCCACCCATTAAAATTAATGCATATTCAATCAGTTTATGACAGAACCTCCACCTTCTCTTCAAATCCCCATTGCGGTCAAGAAGACCCAAGGGGGACAGTATCAACCATAAATGAATGGTGGAACAGGTTCCAGCAGCCAAATGACCCACTGATCCTATTTTTAGGTGTTTACCACCCTGCCCAGTCACACAGGCTGCCTTTGCAGACACATTAAGTTCTTCACACAACTCGTGTTCCCACTTGGTTTTCTACATATAGGTACCAATGACAGAGGTAGGAAAAGGGGAGAGGGCCTGAAAGGAGAATATAGGGAGTTAGGAAGGGAAAAAGGACCGCAAAGGTAGTAATCTCGGGATTACTGTCTGTGCTACGCGACAGTGAGAATAGGAATGCAATGAGGTGGAGGATAAATGCGTGGCTGAGGGATTGGAGCAGGGGACAGGGATTCAAGTTTTGGATCATTGGGACCTCTTTTGGCGCAGGTGTGACCTGTACAAAAAGGACGGGTTACACTTGAATCCTAAGGGGACCAATATCCTGGCAGGGAGATTTGTGAGGGCTACTGAGGTGACTTTAAACTAGAATGGTTGGGGGGTGGGAATCAAATTAAAGAGACAAGGAGAGAGGAGGTTAGTTCACAAATAGAGAAAGCAGGTAGACAGTGTGTGAGGGAGGATAGGCAGGGGACAGAGATCAGGAGCACTCAGACCGAAGATGTAGGGGACAAGGAAGGAGAAGATAATAAAGTTGTTTGCTCCGTTAAGGATAAACAGAGAGTAGGAGGTGGAGAGTTTCTTAAATGCATCTATTTTAATGCGAGGAGCATTGTAAGAAAGGTGGATGAGCTTAGAGCATGGATTGATACCTGGAAATATGATGTTGTAGCTATTAGTGAAACGTGGTTGCAGGAGGGGTGTGATTGGCAACTAAATATTCCAGGATTTCGTTGCTTCAGGTGTGGTAGAATAGGAGGGGCAAGAGGGGGAGGTGTTGCATTGCTTGTCAGAGAAAATATAACAGTGGTGCTCTAGCAGGATAGATTAGTGGACTCGTCTAGGGAGGCTATTTGGGTGGAATTGAGGAATAGGAAAGGTGTTGTGATGCTTAGAGGGGTCTAGCTATTTGTGTGTGGAAGGTCATGTTTGACAAATCTTATTGAATTTTTTGATGAGGTTACTAAGAAAGTTAACAAGGGTAAAGCGGTGGATGTTGTCTATATGGACTTCAGTAAGGCCTTTGACAAGGTTCCGCACGGAAGGTTCAATCATTAGGCATTAATATCGAAGTAGTAAAATGGATTCAGCAATGGCTAGATGGGAGACGCCAGAGAGTAGTGGTGGATAACTGAGTGTCAGATTGGAGGACGGTGTCTAGTGGTGTGCCTCAGGGATCTGTACTGGGTCCAATGTTGTTTGTCATATATATTAATGATCTGGATGATGGGGTGGTAAATTGGATGAGTAAGTATGCAGATGATACGAAGATAGGTGGCGTGGCTAATGAAGTAGGTTTTCAAAGCTTGCAGAGAGATTTAGGCCAGTTAGAAGAGTGGGCTGAAAGATGGCAGATGGAGTTTAATGCTGAAAAATGTGAAGTGCTACATTTTGGTAGGACTAATCAAAATAGGACATACATGGTAAATGGTAGGGCATTGGAGAACGCAGTAGAACAGAGGGATCTAGGAATAATGATGCATAGTTCCCTGAAGGTGGAATCTCATGTGGATAGGATGGTGAAGAAAGCTTTTGGTATGCTGGCCTTTATTAATCAGAGCATTGAGTATAGGAGTTGGGATGTAATGTTGAAATTGTATAAGGCGTTGGTAAGGCCAAATTTGGAGTATTGTGTACAGTTCTGCTCACCGAATTATAGGAAAGATGTCAATAAAATTGAGAGAGTACAGAGGAGGTTTACTAAGATGTTGCCTGGGTTTCATCTCCTAAGTTACAAAGAAAGGTTGAACTAGTTAGGACTTTATTCTTTGGAGCGTAGAAGGTTGAGAAGGGACTTGATAGAGGTGTTTAAGATTATGAGGGGGATTGATAGAGTTGACATGGATAGGCTTTTTCCATTGAGAGTGGGGAGACTCAAACAAGAGGACATGAGTTGAGTTAGAGGGCAAAAGTTTAGGGGTAACATGAGGGGGAACTTCTTTACTCAGAGAGTGGTAGCTGTGTGGAACGAGCTTCCTGCAGAAGTGGTTGAGGCAAGTTCGATGTTGTTGTTTAAAGTTAAATTGGATAGATATATGGACAGGAAAGGAATGGAGGGTTATGGGCTGAGTGCAGGTTGGTGGGACTAGGTGAGAGTAAGAGTTTGGCATGGACTTGAAGGGCCAAGATGGCCTGTTTCCGTGCTGTAAGTGTTATATGTTTATATGGTTATCTGCAAGTGCAACCAAGCACAAGTCACAGATTGTTTCATAATGAGTCATCTACACCAACAGTAGTGCATTTAAATGTGTTTAATATTATTGTTATTGACAAGTAGTTTAACTAAAACTGTCTTGACTGTAATGTACATAATTACAGGCAACTGCTGTATTACAGAGATGTGTCCCAAGAAATTGATATGTTACTGTAAAACCATGTTATCTGTGCATGCATGAAGAAAGTTAAAAACACAAATTTGTGTTGATTTAATTTTTTCACATAAATTGATGAAAATTTTTATTCCGTATCCCAGATTTTTGGGTAATGATTTTTGAATTCTGTAATGGTGTATTTCCACAGCTATAACACAGCTGTTACGCAACCTGTGCTTAGTGATTTTTGATATTAATTATTAAAAAAAAGTTGAATTTACCGGTATGAAAAGTCAGAATCAATTTGTCAACATTTAATTTAAAATATTTGTCTCTTACTGTCTCTATAGGGCACATTGGATGTGGGTCTCATTGATTCAGTCTGTGCTTCGGATAGTCCTGACAGGTAGTGTTTGAGTTTTTTCAAACAATGTATTTTCAGAGATCCATTAGACTTTGAACTTACAGCACTGTGTCTAATAATTCCCCATGCGGGGGAGACCAACTACACTATTTTTAACAAATACATAAAGATTCTTGTACATGTGTAAAATTTCATGAATGCTGGCTCAACGTTGGTGTCTTTGCTGTATTTAGAATGTATGTACATTAATATACACATACAGTTGTAAGAAAATGTTTGTGAACCCTTTGCAATTACCTGGTTTTCTGCCTTAATTACTCATAAAATGTGGTCTTCATCTAAGTCACAGTAACAGACAAACACAATCTGCCTAAACTAATAACACACAAACAATTGTACTACTTCTCATTAATACTGAATACACCATTTAAACAATCACAGTCTAGGTTCAAAAAAGGATGTGAACCTCTGGGGTAATGTCTTCTACAAAAGCTATTGGAGTCAGGTGTTCCAATCAATGAGATGAGATTGGGGGTGTGGGTTGTAGAGGTGCCCTGCCCTATAAAAAAGACACACAAACTCAAAGTTACTGACACAGCCTGCTCTTCTCAAGAAAGATCTGTTTACGTGCACCGCGCCTCAATCGAAACAACTTTCAGCCGACCTAGGAAGAAGAATTGTAGATATGCATGAAGCCGGAAAAGGCTACAAAAGCATTTCTAAAGAGCTGACTGTTCATCAGTCCACAGTAAAAGAAATTGTCTACAAATTGAAGAAGTTCAGTACTGTTGCTAATCTCCCTAGGACTGGGCATCCTGCAAAGATCGCACCAAGGCTATAACCTGCATTGCTGAAGGAGGTGAAAAAGAACCCAAGGTTAACAGCAAAAGGCCGCAGAAATCTCTAGAACTTGCTGAAGTCTCTGTTTCTGTCCACTATATGAAAAACACTGAACAACAATGGTGTTCACGGAAGAACACCAGTGCTCTCCAAAAAACATCATTGCTGCGTTTCTCAGCAAAAGACTGGCTGGATATTCCACAACATTTCTCAGACAAAGTTGAATTTCTTGACAGAAATGTATAGTGCTATGTTTAGAGAAAAAAGGACACTGCACACCAACACCAAAACCTCATCCCAACTGTGAAGCATGGTGGAAAGAACTGGTGGGACTGTTTTGCTACCCCGGAGCCAGGTCAGCTTGTAATCATTGAGGGAGCAATGAATTCAAGATTGTATCAAGACATTTTACAGGAGAATGTCAAGGTAGCAGTCCGTCAACTGAAGCTTAATAGAAGTTAGATGATGTTAGAAGAGAATGATCCGAAAGACAAGAGTAAATCAAAAACAATGGTTTAAAAAGAAGAAAATTTGTGTTTTGGAATGGCCAAGTTTGAGTCCAGGCCAAAACTGAGATGCTATAGCATAGAGCTGTTCATGCAAGATATCCCAGAAGTATTGATGAACTGAAACAGTTTTGTATGGAGGAATGACCTAAGATTTCTCCTCACCATTGTGCCGTTCAGCAGCTACAGGAAACATTTGGTGGAGGTTATTGCTGCTGAAGGAGGTTTTACCAGTTATTAAATACAAGGGTTTACACACTTTTTCCAGCCTGGACTGTGAATGATTAAACAACGTGTTTAATAAAGACGTGGAAAGTACAATTGTTTGTGTGTTATTAGTTTAGGTAGATTTTGTTTGTCTATTATTGTAACTTAGATGAAGATCAGATCACATTTTATGATTACTTAATGCAGAAAACCAGATAATCGCAAAGGGTTCACAAACTTTTTCTTACAGCTGCACATACACACAAACATATTAAATACCCAGATTTCTTCATCATGGTCTTTTTCAGAAGCATGGTTTCCAAATTGAAAAATAACATTAAACAGAAGAGGGAAAGAGTTAAATCAATGAAACAGCAAAATGAATGAATTATAAACCCAAGAGATTTTGTAGGTACTGGAAATCCAGAGCAACACACACACAAAATGCTGGAGGAACTCAGCAGATCAGGCAGCATCTTTGGAAACAAATAAACAGTTGAAGTTTTGGCTGAACCTTTTCATCAGGACTGGAAAGGAAGGGGTAAGATGGTAGAATAAGAAGGTGGGAGGAGGAGAAGGAGGATAAGCTGGAAGGTGAAAAGTGAAGCCGTGTGGGTGGAATAGGGAGATGATGGGTGGAAAAGGCAAGGGGCTGGAGAAGGAGGAATCTGATAGGAGGAGGAGGAGGATGGACCACGGGAAGAAAGGGAAGGAGGAGGATAACCATGATGAGGTGATAGGCAGGTGAGAAGAGGTAGGAAGCCAGAGTGGGGAAATGTAGAGGAGTGAAGGAAAGAAAAATAAATTATTGGGAACAGAAACTGATATTTATGACATCAGTTTTGGAGGTTACCCAGAAGGAATATGAAGTGTTGCTCCTCAGCCCTGAGAGGGGCCTCATCATGACAGAAGAGGGGGCCATAGGCATGTCAGAATGGGAATGGGGATAGGAATTAAAATGCCTGATGGCAGGAAAAAAACACTTGGCAGATGAAGTGGAGGTCCTCCACAAAAACGGTCCCCAATTTATGTCTGGTCTCAGCAATGCAGAGGAGTCCACATTGGAAACACCGGATACAGTAGATGATCCCAACAGACTAACGGGGGAAGTGTTGCCTCGTCTGGAAGGACTGAATGGAGGTGAGGAGGTGAGGGAGAAGGAGGGCTGTAGCATTTCTGCCACCTACAGGTATATGTGTGTGTGCACTTCCTCCATACATCCTTCACCACTAATCTCCCATCTGGCATGTATCCCTGCAAACGACAGAAATGCTAGGCCCGCCCATTCACCTCCTCCCTCACCTTCATTCAGTCCTCCTAGGTGAGCCAACTCTTTACCTGCAAATCTTTTAGTGTTGTCTGCTATATCTGGTGCTCCCAATACAACCTCGTCTACACTGGTGAGACTCAAGGTAAATGTAGGTGCAAGGCTCCCTCCTCTGCCACAATGAGGCCACTCTCAGGGTGGAGGAGCAACACTTCGTGTTCCATCTAGGTAGCCTCCAACTTGATGGCATGAACATCAATTTCTGCATTTTCTGGTATTTTTTTCCACTCTCACTTCTTCAATTCCATACTCTAACCTATTTTCCTCACCTGCCTATCAACTCCCCCTGGTGCCCCTCCTCCTTCCCATGGTCCACACTCCTCTCCCATCAGATTCCTTTTCTAATCATTTGCCTTTTCCTCCTATCACCTTCCAGCTTCTTACTTCATCCCCCTTACCCCTCCCCACCTGTCTTCACCTATCACCATCCAGCTTGTCCTCGTTCCCTACCCCCTCACCTTTCTATTCTGACACCTTCCCCCTTCCTTTCCAGTTGTCATGAAGGGCCTTGGCCCGAAATGTTGACTGTTTATTCATTTCCCAGATGATGCCTGAGCTGCTGAGTTCCTCCAGTGTTTTATCAATGTATTTATATCTGCTAGCCCGTTGTGTTGTTTTAATTGGGTATATTGTCCATTCACCTCATGCATAATTCATACATCTTTTGTGTTTGTAGACCCAACTCATTTGTGATTATCACAGCAAACCGCATCTTGCACTGTAATGCAGATACACCAGAGGAGATGCATCATTGGATAACCTTACTGCAGAGAGTGAAGGGAGACACCAGAGTAGAGGGACAGGAGTTCATTGTCAGAGGTAAGAAGGTGGATGGACAGGTAATAGTACAGAGTACTTACTGTTGTCAATCTGGTCAAACCTGATTTCCTTTTTTGCTGTGCCTAATTCTCCCTGTTAATGGGGTTCAGCGCCCATCACCCATGTTTTCTGGGAATGTTCAACATCTGCATTATGCTGCTGTCACAATTTTACAGTCAGTAAGAGCTTTGCCAGGGGAATGGGAATCAGGATGCAGCATAGGGAAGGAGAGATAATGTTCCCAGAAGATTGGGATAGCATTAGAATACGAAATAGTGCAGTATTAAATTGGCCTATAGTTGAAGAGAGAATACAAGATGATTTGGTGGATCTTCACAAAACATGGTAAATCACTTTTTGAGCTAAGTCCCAAAAGCCATGTTGGATCATATATAAACACAGAAAACCTACAGCACAATACAGGCCCTTTGGCCTACAATGCTGTGCCAAACCTGTACTTACTCTAGAAATTACCTCAGGTTACCCATAGCCCTCTATTTTACTAAGCTCCATGTACCTATACAGGAGTCTCTTAAAAGACCCTATCATATCCACTTCTACCACCCTCGCCAGCAGCCCATTCCACACACTCATCAATCTCTGTGTAAAAAAAAAACAACTTACCCCTGACATCCCCTCTGTACGTACTTCCAAGCACCTTACAACTGTGCCCTCTTGTGTTAGCTATTTCAGCCCTGGGAAAAAGCCTCTGACTATCCACACGATCGATGCCTCTCATCAACTTGTACACCTCTCATCCTCTGACACTCCATTGATAACAGAGGCCTCAGCAAATCAAGACAGGAGTAGGTACTAACAGTTCAGAATCAGAATCAGGTTTATTATCACTGGCATGTGACGTGAAATTTGCTAACTTAGCTGCAGCAGTTCAATGCATTATATAATCTAGCAGAGAGAAAAAAAAATACAGCCGGTCCTCCGTATCCGTGGGTTCCGCATCCACGGATTCAACCAACCGCAGATCGGGATCGAAAAAGAAAAGGAAGTTCTCTCTCCAGCACTCGTTGTTTGAGCACAGATCCTGGCATGAGTATTATTGAGCCTCCTCCAAAGTGTCCTTATTCCCTAAACAATACAGTGTAACAACTATTTACATAGCATTTCCATTGTATAAGTACTGTAATCTAGAGATGATTAAAAGTATTACTCGTTTGAGCATTGTTCGTCTCACGTCTCGTTCGTTCGCTACTTGTGTTGTGAGTGAGAGGAAGGAGTTTAAGGCTAGTAAGGGATGGCTGGCTGGCTATGTAAAGCGCTACAGCCTCAAGAACTTGGGGATCACCGGAGAATCGGCATCCGCTGATACCGAGGCAGCGTCAGCGTTCCCAGAAGAGCTACGATGGTTGCGTCTGTACTGAACATGTACCGACTTTATTTTCTTGTCATTATTCCCTAAACAGTACAATATAACAACTATTTACATAGCATTTACATTGTGTTAGATATTATAAGTAATCTAGAGATGGTTTAAAGTATACGGGAGGATGTGCAAATACTATGCCATTTTATATACAGGACTTGAGCATCTGCGGAATTTGGTATGCGCGGGAGGTCCTGAAACCAAAGCCCCACAGATACGGAGGGCCAACTGTAATAATAATAAATAAACAAGTAAATCAATTACGTATATTGAATAGATTAAAAAACATGCAAAAACAGAAATACTGTATTTTTTTTTAAAGTGAGGTCATGTCCAAAGATTCAATGTCCATTTAGGAATCAGATGGCCAAGAGGAAGAAGTTTTTCTTGAATCGCTGAGTGTGTGCCTTCAGATTCTGTACCTCCTACCTGATGGTAACAGTGAGAAAAGGGCGTGCCCTGGGTGCTGGAGGTCCTTAATAATGAACGCTGCCTTTCTGAGACACTGCTACCTAAAGATGTCCTGGGTACTTTGTAGGCTAGTGCCCAAGATGGAGCTGAATAGATTTATAACCTTCTGCAGCTTCTTTCGGTCCTGTGCAGTAGTCCCTCCATACCAGACACTGATGCAGCCTGACAGAATGCTCTCCACAGTACAACTATAGAAGTTTTTGAGTTCCCAGAATGCTGGAAAGATATCACATCTCAGAAGGTTTAAGGCAGAATGTTGTTGTCTGGAGTTGAGAGTGCCATTGTTCAATTATAGTCATTAGTTTAATTATTGTTCAATTACAGTTATTCAGTTAGAGTCCTGTCTTCTCAGCAAAACAGGACTCTACCCGATCAGCCCCTGCCCTTCCACATATACTCAAATCCTCTCCCATATGCTTTTCTTCAACAACATCCATACAACTGACATAAGGTCTGTCAACCTGTAATCACATGGCTTATCCCTGATGCCTTAAATAAAGGAACGACATTAGCTATCATCCAGTGTTTTAGCACCTCACCCATGGCTAACGAAGATCCACAACTTTCATTCAAGGCCACAGCTTTCTCCACTTTTGCTTATTGTAGCCTGGGATAGATTCTTTTGGGCCCTGGAGATTTATCAACATGGCTACGTACCAGCTGAGTTGCCTCAGTTAGTCACATGTGACCATAAATAAGTAGAGGGGAGGATAAACATGGTTTATGAAATCCAAGTGTTCCCTTCCCTACATTATATTTCCTACTAACACAAGGCTTCTCGAGGCACTGGAAAGATACCACCATGCAAACTCCAGAAACTCCTCTCAATTCACTGGAAGGAGAAGCATATCAATGATGGTGTCACCCTTCAAGCCAACACCCCAGTTCTAATGTCCTAGCTGCACTCAGTGAACTGCTTTGAGCTGGCCGTGTTCCTCATATGCCTGACTCCAGACCCCTGAGAGAGATGCTGTATTTCAGATTCTGTCGTGGGAGATATCGGCAGGCAGACAGAGGAAAAATGCAAAGATGTGCTCAAAGTCTCTTTGAAGGGCAATAATCAGCAATCTCTGGTCCATAGTATTCAAAGTGGAGAACTTCAAGACTATGTATCAGGAGCAGACAGAGGCCCTATGAAAGTGTCAGAAGACAGATGCCACATCACACCATCAGGCACAGCCTGCTACATCTGTGGAAGAGACTGCACTTCCCACATTAGCCTCATTAGTCACATGAGAACTCTCAGAACCGAGTGGAAGTTGGTCACTCCTGATCTCAGAAAAAGAGAGCAGCAATGATTTTTTTTAAAAAAGCCTTAAAACTTGCACTGCCTTTTGGCTGAAAGATATATCACCTATATTGTAAAAGAGCTACTCCTTCCATTAACCATACTTGGGGCATTTAATTCAAGCATCACATAAGATACTTTTCATCTGTTGCACTGAACCAAAATATAATGCTGAAGGAGAAAGTTAATTTGCAAGCAATTAATGAATGGTTTCTTATTGGTTAGTTTGTAATGAGTTCACAATGTTAGACTACTATTTTGTGATATACTTCCAGTTTTTGAAGCTAATTATGGTCCCTGGAGTTTACCACTGTTGATGGTTTGTAGATTGTTAATGATAGTTAATTGACCACAGGGTGGATGAGCTGTAGAATCTGAAGGTAGCAAATAGGGTTGTCGAGACACAAAAATGAGACTTGTATGTGATTAGCGTAAATTGTGCGTGATGGACTGGCCAGGTTGAAGGGCCTGTCTTCATTATCAATCACCACCGACTGTAGGACTCGTATCTGTTCTCTATCTGCTTTGTATTCTGTATTGCAGATTTATGATTATTATGGTAACTAGTCTCATGAGTGGGAGCATAGTAAAAGCAAAGGGAATAAGTTATGTACTCTTGCTTATTTTGGGGCAGTTTGTAGCTTGGGGCTGGCGAAAGTTGTATCTTTCACTGACTGCTGAGGTAACACTTAATTGTATGTTTGCTAATTGCGAATAAAGGATTGAATAAAAGATTCGACTCTGGAACAATCATTTCATTGGAGCTGAGGGCATGTCACGCAAGTACAGCAACCCCATAGGGTCGCAGGCTAGCGGCAATTGTATTGTTTTTGGATTGGTTTTGCTGCTGCTACGCTGAGTTTTTGCAAGGTGAAAATCTATCATTGTCTTTCTGCACTTTGGAAGGGTGGCTACATAAAGAAGTGAAGAATGGTGGGAAGGGCAACACTCTGAAGCTGAAGAAGCGTTGGTTTGTGCTGACCTATAATTCACTGGACTACTACAAGAGCTGTGAGAAGAACATGACCAAGCTGGGGACCCTGGTTCTGAACAGTCTCTGCTCGGTTGTGCAGCCTGATGAGAGGTTTTTTAAAGAAACTGGTAGGTCCCAGGTCCTTATGTGACTATAATTTTAATACTGGCGTTTCAGCGGATCCAGTCAAATCCATGTGATGTGGGTTGCAACACCTTAAGCTATATGTATAGGTATGTTTATAAGATCAGTAGATAACGATAACAGAATGATTGCATCCCGAAACGTGATCACCATAAGCACAGCAGTAGTTCAAGTAGAGATGTTTTGTAATCCTGTTCATATCTCAGGAGGCTGGTGCGATTAGAACAGTGGTCCTCAACCAAACCTGGCAGCAAAGCATGTGCTACCAGGCTGCGAGGAAACGATATGAGTCAGCTGCACCTGTCACGCACTTTTGAACTGGAACATAGGGTTGCCAGCTGTCCTGTATTTGCCAGGACATCCCGTATATTGAGCTAAATTTGTTTGTCCCATACGGGACTGCCCTTGTCCCGTATTTCCCCTGCTAAGGTAGAGTGTTCCTATGAAACCTTTTGTGCCAAAATGGCATAAAGTGAAGAAGCAATTGCCATTAATTTATATGGGGAAAAAATTTTGAGTGTTCTCAGACCCAAAAAAATAACCTACTAAATCATACCAAGTAACACATAAAACCTAAAATAACTCTAACATATAGTAAAAGCATTAATGATATGATAAATAAACAGCCTATATAAAGTAGAAATAATGTATGTACAGTGTAGTCGGGAAGATTAAGCCAAAACAAATTTGTGGAGAAAAAATCGGCAGGTACGCGCATGCGCACATCACGTGCACGTCACGCATGTGCACACAGGTGCCTGCACAAGGCTTCATGGTCATGGTAGTCAAAATGTTGGTGAATGCAGCAGGGCAGGCAGCATCTATAGGAAGAGGTACAGTCGACGTTCTGGGCCGGGACCCTTTGTCAGGATTTGACTGCTACTTTTGTCCCTTATTTGGGAGTGAGAAAGTTGGCAACCCTAACTGTAAAAGACATGTTGAGGTGAGTTTAACCCTACTTGAACACCCCCCACCCCCCCCCCCCGGGTCAGCCGGTCCGCAAGAATATTGTCGATATTAAACCGGTCCGTGGTGCGATAAAGGTTGGGGACCCCTGGATTAGAACATCAGCTTCACACTGTGAATCTCCATTCATTCCAAAGCAGAATGAAAAGTGATAGGATAAAAAAAACTCAATCATCAGTTGAGTTCAAATTCCTTCTGTGTCTCAGTATTACTTGGGTTCTGCTTGTTAATACCTTTTTTAATCCAGTGTACCGAAATAGGTTTTGCCCACACTATGCACCAGGATACCAGATCAGGCCCACAACATCAACAGCTTGATAGCTTGCTGTGCTGAAGTTCATAATCCATATCATGTAAATTTTATCACTTCAGGATCAAGCTTGTTTGGTTATCCAGCTATAAAGCATAGGCCAATCCCAATGTGAATTGTTACCATGTACAGGCTGCCCCTTGTACATGGGGTCAAGTGGGTGGAGGTGTTGAGCTCCAATTTCCAAATATCACAATTTTCGGTGACACAAAATCTGTGCATGCATCACGAAGTGTGAGCTGAAAACAAATTGTGTATTTATTTACTTTTTTCACATCTATTCTGTAAAAGCAAGTTTAATTCTTTATCTTAAATTTTTGGAGGTGACGAGTTGTGAATTCTGTTTAAAAAAAAAAAATTGATTTTCCATAACTCGAAGGTCATAACATGGGGGTCACCTTTAATTTTTATAAAATTTCAAACAGTTTTACTTTTTGCCTTTGTTGTACTTTCTCTGTTAATAACACATTTGGTTGTGAATTGCAAGGTTACTGGAGCACTACGATATATGGCCGTAAGCATTGCTACCGTCTTTACTCAAAGCTGTTGAATGAGGTAACCAGGTGGACAAATGCAATCCAGAATGTTATTGACACTAAACCACCTATCGACACACCCACGCAGCAACTTATTCAGGATATCAAGGTAAGAAAATGTCTGAAGCATCAATGAATTGAATTGTATCTTAATGAAACAGCTTGCTCCTTAATGTTAAAGCAGGTGTGATAAATATTGTATAATATATACAGCGGTAGCACCACTTAAGTTTTGACCTGTCCAATCTTGAGTTATGGCACTGAATGTCATTACTGCGTGTGATTAAAACCATTGAGTACAATTCCTTAATTGTTCCCATTGGCCATGTCTGCTAAAATGAGGGCCAGTGAGGCATTTTCAAATCAGTTAATGGTGTTGCACATGGATGATCCAACTCCGCAGGCTCTCGGCCACCCTGGTTACCTCCATAGCCCACTCCAAACCCAGAGTGCAGGGGTGAAAGTGTCACCCTCCTGCTGATCTTGGGTAACAGAGAGCAGTGGTCTCCGAGCTGTTTCAGTAGGTGAACATGGGTTTTTTTGGTCCACAGCAGAGGGATGCAGTGTGGACAGCAACGGTACCAGTGTGGTTGTTGGACGGGCCAATCACGCTGATTCGGATTGCCAGGCCAATTGCACAGGTGGACATTTCCCAGAATGTTCAGTCAATAGTGATCAGTAAGAAGAGCCCCATCGATGCTTGAGTTAGTTTTACTGCCACAGCCCAGATCGACCAAGCAGTAATTTAAGGATTGAGCTGTGGAATTTTTCTGCTTGTGGTACAGCCACATAAATTGGAGCAAAAGTGGTGGTTCAGTCCCTCCAGCCTGTTCAGCTTTACCATCCCAGCAGAGGTCTTACTTGACCCATGATTTAATTGTCTGCTGACTTTTGTGCAGGCAGACTTCCAAACCGCTGTGTCTGTCCAGAATTTATTCAATTATCCCACTGGCTAACCCACCGCACTGTGTGGCTCTTGCCCCTCTAGTCAATGTGATTTGTTTCTCTGTCCTGCAAACACTTATCACCTTGGAGACCCCAAGTAGATCACTTTTTGAAGAAGAAAGTCTCTGAGGCAATACAAATTTGGCCTGTGCATCTGTACATAAACATTTTAAACCCAAGTGTTCTATAAGTAGATTCGTACCACTTATTCCAAAACCACATAATCTAGTGTATGAGTTGTTGTCAGGAACTTCAGTTTTTGAAAGACTTTTCTTGGCTCTTCTTGGTTTTCTTTTGGTCTTGATAGTGGAAAATTTAACTGAAATTTTGAACTGCAAATTATTCCATTAACTTTTTCATGGCTTCAGGTTTAGTGAAATGGTGCCTGGAGCAGGCTGCCAGGGATTGTGGTGGAAGCAGTCAGATGGTACCTTTTAAAAGGCTTTTATATATGCAGGAAATGGACAACGTTTAGGCAAAAGGGGTTTAGTTTAATTTGGCATCATGTTTGACACAGATATCGGGAACTGTTTCTGTGGTGTACTCTCTTATGTTCTATGAAATAGGAGGAAATGCAGAACAAGCATTCTGTTCTACCAAGTTTATCCTTGCTGGACAATGCCACTGATTATATAGGTTTTAATTTTTGCCATATCCCATCTTTTTAAACTCATCCCAAACATATGCAGCAAGTCAGCTGAACAGTGGCTTTCATTGCTATGAGTTATTCTGGCCAGAATTTAATGTGCTATTTAGGATGAGACCTAAACAGAGCTTTATGCTTCCTCTTCATCCCTCATCATCAGCAAATTTGGAATGTAAATATTGCTCTTCCTGTTTCAAACAAAACATTTCAACATCTAGTGGAACACCTTGTGGTCCCACATTCTATGTCTGAAACTCTACCTGGCAGGAGTACAGGGATACAACAGTGCTGTTGCATCCTGAGTACAAGGCTCCAAGATGCTAAGTGCCTCATGTGGTTGACCGTAGCATCAGTTACCTGATGTGATTTTTGAGCAACTGGAAAAAGGAACTTAATTCTATCTCTATTCTGTGTTTTAGGAAAACTGCTTGAATATTGAAGTTGTGGAACAAATCTACAAAAGGAACCCGATCTTACGATACACGCACCATCCTTTGCATTCTCCACTTCTTCCACTACCTTATGGAGACATCAATCTGAATTGTAAGTTTATGAAAAATTAAAATGCCCACAGCATTTCTATGGTTTCCATTTACTACATAATTTCAGTGTAATGAAACATCCCAAATATCGAATAAAATTTGACACCAAGCCATATAGTACTGTATTCAAAAAGGATCAAATTGGAAAACAGGAAATGCTGAAAGTGCAGGAATGTAGAGGAGCTCAGGGATGGGTTGGAGGAATTCTAGAGTGCATAACTCCGATGTACAAAAAGCTGCAACTGGAAGATTGCAGAAACCTGTGTGTGTTTTAAGATTGAAGGAGGTTCCAGATGTGGAAGAAGCAGAGGTCATGGAAGGAATTGAAAATGAGGCTGAAACTGATAAAATTTGCGGCATCAGTAGGTCTGGAGCTAATATACGTCACTGAGTCCTGGGGTTAAGGATGAAAATGGACTTCATTCTTTGGGATATGGGCTGCAGAGGTCTGAATGGTAGGGGAAGGTCAGTCAGCAAAACACTAATAGCTAAATCTAAAAGTAGCAAACACGAGTGAGGTTCTCAGCAGCAGGATCATCTGAGACTGATATTGGTAAATATTGTTCAATAGAAAAAGACCAGAACCTCAGCCTGGCCTTTTTAGGAGTGACTCATTCTCAAACCCAATTAAAACCTCTGAAGATGCTACCTGGTTCCTCCCAGCATTTGTGAGTTCCTGCTCTGGAATTCCAGCATCTACTGAACCTCTTGGGTTTATTAAAACTACTCCTTGTCTAGCAAATACAATTGCTGTTTGGTTCATGCCTCTCAGCAGAATATCTGAATTTGGGAGGTGATATGAATGTGGTGGAGAGATGGAGATGGGATATTTCAGAGGAAGGGATGAATCTTTATTGGAAACTTATCCCAGGACTGATAAAGTGACAAGGCTGCAAGAGCTCTGATATTAAGTCTTTGCCATGGATCAAGTTGTAACTAATATCAAAGAAGGGAGGTTGTGGCAGGCTTCAGAATAACTTTTCCTGTCTATTTGCTGGAAGCATCTGTTCATATACAATGAGATTGCGGCAGACAAGAATGCTGCCAGTACAATTGAGCTGAATGCCATCCTTATGCCAGTAGAACAAAATGTGTTTCTGGACCTCACTGAGCATTTAATTGAAGAATAGATGACAATCAAGAAAAGGTATTTGAGGAACGTCGGAGGGAATCATCCAGGACAACAAAGAGAACCATCGGAGGTCAGCTTGGCTAAAGAACATAGGTAGGGGTAGCCCGAACAGGCTGGTTTGCAGCCTGGGAATTCTATCCTGGAATGTTTACAATGGTCACAATATATCGCATTGTACAGGATGTAATTTGTGACCATGGTAAAGGTGTCTTTGATAAAGGAGCAGGAGCTTAGTTGAAGGAAAAAGGTATGAACTTGGGGGTGCAATGGGGGAGCAGCACATTCAAGGATATTGAAGGAAAAATGGACAAGACAGAGGAATTGGGAATGGATATTTTTGGTGGGTGATGACATGAGGTTTCAAAGGGAAGCAAGCAGCAGCCACAAAGATGGAATGAATGGTAATATAGGACCAGGAAGGGGGGAGGTTTACAAAATGAGAAGAATGGAAAACTTTAAATAATTATACAGAATCATTGTAATTTTCTCTGCAGTAAAACAAGGATGGCTGAATACATTGCTCTCTGTTTTTATTACATAAACCGTTTCCAAATTGAGGAATAAGGTGCCTTTCCCTTTAGTTCTTTGGACTGCAGATATTGACCAATATTAAAGATAGATAGTTAATGTTGTAATTCAGGAATAATGGACCAGAACTTGCATTTTGTCAATGCGGGGAGTGGTTACAGGAGCAATGTACGTCTCTATGCAATTATATTTGTAACCCCTGTTGTTTTCCACAAAAATAAACTAACTCTTAATTTCTGTTGAATGTTCTGATTTCTAGTGCTGAAAGAAAAGGGTTACACAACTCTACAGGAAGAAGCCATCAAACTCTTCAATTCTTTGCAGCAGATCGAGTCGGTTTCTGACCCTATCCCCATTATACAAAGCATTCTGCAGACAGGGCAGGATCTGCGACCTCTGCGGGACGAGTTCTACTGTCAGCTTATCAAACAAACAACCAAACCACCTCAGCCAGGGAGCCTGAGCAACTTGCGTTGTTGGCAGTTACTTACCTGCATGAGCTGTACATTTCTGCCCTGCCGTGCCATCCTCAGATATCTCAAATTTCACCTCAAAAGGTACAATATTTGTACACTTTCATGATTTAAAAAAAATCCTGATCTCGCAATTTATCTTGTTATAACCCTTGTACTTTATTTGTCTACCTGAGTTGCCCTTTCTCTGTAACTATGCCACTAAACTCTGTATTCCGTTACTGTTTTCCCTTTGGTACTAGCTCAGTGTACTTATAAATGGAATGATTTGTCTGGATGACATGCAAGCAATGCTTAAAACTGCATCTCGATCTCAGTACATGTGACAGTAATAAATATTTGTCAATTACCACTCCATATCAATTTAATGGAAATATTTGCCGATCTGTTGCTGCAAATCACTTTACTTACCCCAATAATGACTGTGTAACTAGTGAGCTGTGTTAATCATATTATCATCAAATTCATTTAAATTCTTATTTTGGTTTTTAATTATAAAAGCTCAGAATCTGATTTGGAAATTTTAATGTATCCAAAATATGGGTTTCTTCATAGTTCACCTCCATAATGTGATCTGCACGATTCCAACAACTGCTATCTATTTCTGTGTGTAGGATACGAGACCAGTTTACAGGGGAATTGGAGAAATATGCAATATTTATATATGAATCACTGAAGAAAACGAAAACTAGGGAGTATGTGCCATCTCGAGAAGAAATAACAGCCTTGATCAACAGGCAAGAAATGACGACAACGGTTTACTGCCACGGAGGAGGTTCCTGTAAAATCACAATTAATTCCCATACAACTGCTGGGGAGGTAAGGATTCATGATGGAAGAAAACTGGTCAGTATCACTTTGCATGTGGATCGCACGTGATGTTAAATGGATTGGAAAATCAATAAACTTTAGCACAAATTAATGCAATGGGAACTCTATGAACAATTTTTTTGTAGTAGTGCCTCTTTGAAAATCTCTTGTCTATATATCCAGAGGTAGAAAGTAGTAAACCTGTCTCTTACCTACATCTGTACATACCTACACGGTAAGGCTATTCAAAAAGTCAGAAGGCATGGGATCCAGGGAAGTTTGGCCAGGTGGATTCAGAATTGGTTTGCCTGCAGAAAGCAGAGGGTGATGGTGGAGGGAGTACATTCAGACTGAAGGATTGTGACTAGTGGTGTCCCACAAGGATCTGTTCTGGGACCTCTACTTTTCGTGATTTTTATTAACGACCTGGATGTGGGGGTAGAGGGGTGGGTTGGCAAGTTTGCAGACGACACAAAGGTTGGTGGAGTTGTGGATAGTGTAGAGGATTGTCGAAGATTGCAGAGAGACATTGATAGGATGCAGAAGTGGGCTGAGAAGCGGCAGATGGAGTTCAACCTGGAGAAGTGTGAGGTGGTACACTTTGGAAGGACAAATTCCAAGGCAGAGTACAAAGTAAATGGCAGGATACTTGGTAGTGTGGAGGAGCAGAGGGATCTGGGGGTACATGTCCACATATCCCTGAAAGTTGCCTCACAGGTAGATAGGGTAGATAAGAAAGCTTATGGGGTGTTAGCTTTCATAAGTCGAGGGATAGAGTTTAAGAGTCGCAAGGTAATGATGCAGTTCTATAAAACTCTGGTTAGGCCGCACTTGGAGTACTGTGTCCAGTTCTGATCGCCTCACTATAGGAAGGATGTGGAAGCATTGGAAAGGGTACAGAGGAGATATACCAGAATGCTGCTGGTTTAGAGAGTATGCATTATGATCAGAGATTAAGGGAGCTTGGGCTTTACTCTTTGGAGAGAAGGAGGATGAGAGGAGACATGATAGAGGTATACAAGATATTAAGAGGAATAGATAGAGTGGACAGCCAGCACCTCTTCCCCAGGGCACCACTGCTCAATACAAGAGGACATGGCTTTAAAGTAAGGGGTGGGAAGTTCAAGGGGGATATTAGAGGAAGGTTTTTTACTCAGAGAGTGGTTGGTCTGTGGAATGCACTGCCTGAGTCAGTGGTGGAGGCAGATACACTAGTGAAATTTAAGAGATTACTAGACAGGTATATGGAGGAATTTAAGGTCGGTGGGGGCTTATATGGGAGGCAGGGTTTAAGGGTCCCTGTGGAAAGCCGGTGGGGGGGAGGATGGAAAGATGTGCTTAGTGGTGGGATCCCGTTGGAAGTTACGGAGAATTATATGTTGGACATGGAGACTGGTGAGGTGGTAGGTGAGGACAAGGGGAACCCTATTCCTATTGGGGTGGTGGGAGGATGGAGTGAGAGCAGATGTGCGTGAAATGGGGGAGATGCTTTTGAGAGCAGAGTTGATGGTGGAGGAAGGTAAGCCCCTTTCTTTGTGGGCTGAAGGGCCTGTACTGTGCTATACTGTTCTATGTTCTATCTCCTCAACTTGTCTTTGTCACTTCTGTCCATGTCTTGGTATTAGAGAGAGAAGGGTCTGTCCCTTGTGTATATTTTGTATCAGTCCCTGGGCAGTAAGGCAAACACGAGGAAATCTGCAGATGCTGGAATTTCAAGCAACACACATCAAAATTGCTGGTGAACGCAGCAGGCCAGGCAGCAACTCTTGGAAGAGGTACAGCCGACGTTTCGGGCCAAGACCCTTCATCAGGACTAGCTGAAGGAAGAGCTAGTAAGAGATTTGAAAGTGGGAGGGGCAGGGGGAGAACCGAAATGATAGGAGAAGACAGGAGGGGGAGGAATGGAGCCAAGAGCTGGACAGTTGATTGGCAAAAGGGATATGAGAGGAGGCCCAGGGAGAAAGAAAAGGGCGGGTGGAAGCCCAGAGGATGGGCAAGGGCTATAGTCAGAGGGTGAAAAAGGAGAGACAGAAAAAGAATGTGTGTATATAAATAAATAACAGATGGGGTATGAGGGGGAGGTGGGGCATTAGCATGCCATCAGATTGGAGGCTACCCAGATGGAATATAAGGTGTTGTTCCTCCAACCTGAGTGTGGCTTCATCTTTACAGTAGAGGAGGCCATGGATAGATATATCAGAACGAGAATGGGACGTGGAATTAAAATGTGTGGCCACTGGGAGATCCTGCTTTCTCTGGCGGACAGAGCGTAGATGTTCAGCGAAACAATCTCCCAGTCTGCGTCGGGTCTCGCCAATATGTAGAAGGCCACATCGGGAGCACCAGATGCAGTATATCACCCCAGCTGACTCACAGGTGAAGTGTCGCCTCACCTGGAAGGACTGTCTGGGGCCCTGAATGGTGGTGAGGGAGGAAGTGTAAGGGCATGTGTAGCACTTGTTCCGCTTACAACGATAAGTGCCAGGAGGGAGATTGGTGGGGAGGGATGGGGGGGACGAATGGACAAGGGAGTCACGTAGGGAGCGATCTCTGTGGAAAGCGAGGGGGAGGGCGAGGAGGAAAAGATGTGCTTAGTGGTGGGATCCCGTTGGAGGTGGCGGAAGTTATGGAGAATTATATGGACATGGAGGCTGGTGAGGTTGTAGGTGAGGACAAGGGGAACCCTATTCCTAGTGGGGTGGTGGAAGGATGGAGTGAGAGCAGATGTGCGTGAAATGGGGGAGATGCTTTTGAGAGCAGAGTTGATGGTGGAGGAAGGTAAGCCCCTTTCTTTAAAAAAGGAGGACATCTCCCTCGTCCTGGAATGAAAAGCCTCATCCTGAGAGCAGGTGCAGCGGAGACGGAGGAATTGCGAGAAGGGGATGGCATTTTTGCAAGAGACAGGGTAAGAAGAGGAATAGTCCAGATAGCTGTGAGAGTCAGTAGGCTTATAGTAGACATCAGTAGATAAGCTGTCTCCAAAGATAGAGACAGAAAGATCTAGAAAGGGGAGGAAGGTGTTGGAAATGGACCAGGTAAACTTGAGGGCAGGGTGAAAGTTGGAGGCAAAGTTAATGAAGTCAACAAGCTCTGTCCGCCAGAGAAAGCAGGATCTCCCAGTGGCCACACATTTTAATTCCACGTCCCATTCCCATTCTGATATGTCTATCCATGGCCTCCTCTACTGTAAAGATTAAGCCACACTCAGGTTGGAGGAACAACACCTTATATTCCATCTGGATAGCCTCCAACCTGATGGCACGAACATTGACTTCTCAAACTTCCGCTAATGCCCCACCTCCCCCTCATACCCCACCCATTATTTATTTATATACACACATTCTTTTATCTCTCTCTCCTTTTTCACCCTCTGTCCCTCTCACCATACCCCTTGCCCATCCTCTGGGTTCCACCCCCCCCCCCTTTCCTTTTCCCTGGGCCTCCTGTCCCATGATCCTCTCATATCCCTTTTGCCAATCAACTGTCCAGCTCTTGGCTCCATCCCTCCCCTTCCTGTCTTCTCCTATTATTTCGGATCTCCCCCTCCCCCTCTCACTTTCAAATCTCTTACTAGCTCTTCCTTCAGTTAGTCCTGACGAAGGGTCTCGGCCCGAAACGTCGACTGTACCTCTTCCTAGAGATGCTGCCTGGCCTGCTGCGTTCACCAGCAACTTTGATGTGTGTTGCTGGGTAGTAAGGGGTGTGATTGGGGGTGCGAGATTCTGTTTCCTGATGGTAAATAATAATGAAGTTTCATCTCTGGGAAATCTCAAGTCCATTACTCCTGGCAATAAGGACTAAGATGGTTTCTTTAAAGTAAAAGTATAAAATACAGAATAACAGTTTTAAAGGGGAAAAATGCAAATAGTTTTGTTTTTCTTCAGGTTGTTGAGAAGCTGATCCGTGGATTGGCCATAGAGCACAGTAGAAATCTGTTTGCTCTCTTTGAACACAAGGGTACTACTGCGAAGGCAATTGAAGGCAAAACAGTTGTAGCTGATGTTTTGGCAAAATTTGAAAAGTAAGTACTACTTCCTTAGGTAATCCATGTGTGCAGTATCTCCTAACTAATAAATAAGGCATCTATTTTAATTGGGTAAAATAAATACAGTGTGGTTGGTTGGAGTAATTTTTGAGCAGTGAAAGATGGCAGGGTAGGGGAGGATTGGAGATTGCCAATAGTGGAGAGATTTGGAGCATTGGCTTGATTTACTGAGAGTTTTGCAAATCTTGGGAGATGTAGTTCTACTCCTCTTAGTCCACAGTGCTGTAAAGGCACTTATTTGATAGATCTGACTTGCCTTGTCTTGCAGCAGAAATAGGGAGGGGCTTTCTGGCATTCCTGCTGTTCAGTGAGTCTCCTCCTTGTGTTGTAACAGGTGGAACACCTGAGCTAATGAACTGCAAGGGGGTTGGAAGGTGGGAGCACATTGTGCCAGTGAGTTCTAATCCCGGGGTGGGAAGACACTCAATTTTCAGTCGAGTTATGTAGCAGTACCCATGTACTGTGTAACTGTACTAAAATAATTGTCAAGTATAAACCGGGCTGGCTGGCACTCTTGGATGTCTGACAGCTTCAAAAATTTAAGGAAAAAGGTCACTTGCAGAGTGTTCATCAGGTGATCTGATAAGCTTATTCAGCACCCTAACGAGTGTGACAAACATTCTGCTCGAAGAATTGAAGGTGGAGTCTTTTGACTGGCTGAGTTTCTCCAGCATCAGCAGTCTTGTGTCTTCATCATAACAAGTGGTAGGTGTAATCACTTACAATGTCATCATAACAAGTGGTAGGTGTAATCACTTACAATGTCATCATAACAAGTGGTAGGCATAATCACTTACAGCTTGAGTGCAGTTACCTGCAGAATTGTTGACTAATTACAGTCGTTTTCTCTCCAGAGCTGCTGCCACTTTGGGAGATTCGTGGAAATTCTACTTCAAACTCTACTGTTTCCTTGACACTGAGAACATACCAAAAGATAGTGTGGAATTTGCCTTCATGTTTGAACAGGTATGGCCAAAGGAAACCTTAATCTGGTAAAGTAAGAAAAACAAGAGTTGCTTCTCCAAGTGACACATTTCTCCAATGTTGCAATCAGCTGTGATTGTATGGCAGGTAACCATTGAACGTGACTCTTAGAGATTCTGAATGTGAGTAAGAGCACCAGATAGAAAGGCAAGGATTTTAACCTCTCCCACATTGCACAAATCACTCCTCTGGATCACTGCCATTTTTGGGGGATTAGATAGTTTCTCATCTAAGGAAGATTATTATTTAATTCGCTGTTGCTTCAGTGCACTTTCTAAAAATGTGCATACTGATGAGTGAGCATAGTTATGTACAGAAATAAACACAGCCATAGCTTTTTATTAAGGCCAGGAACTTGATGAAATTGGGTTAATTGATGCTGCTTTCTGATTTATATAATCACCTGCCATATTCCCACTGAAGCTTAAACCATCCATGAATAATGCCAGGAGACAGGAAGCAGTACCGTGCTGTAATGAGTATAGCCATTGCCTCAAGGCTGTAGTGACCTGAGTTCAAATTTGACTGCAGTGCTGATGTGTGGAGTTCTCACAAATGCTCTATGATTGTTGGGTCCCCAGGTGCTCCAGTTCACTATCACCCCCTTTCCCCACCACATCCCAAACATGTGGAGGCTGGTAGATTATTTGGCTGCTCTAGATTGCACCTAGTCTGTAAGTGAATAGCAGAACCTGTAGGGAGAGTAAAATGGGGTTTGTGTGAATGAATGTTTGCAGGTTGGTTGGTACTCAATGGGCCAAAGAGCCCGTTTGTGTGTTTTATGAATCTGCTGAGAGACTTCTCTAATGTGAAGAAGTATGGAATTTTCAAATCCATAAATGTTCATCAGGAATGAAAACATGAGATGATAATTTTATCAGTAACAATTTATTTTGTTTATTTTGACTACTAGGCTCACGAAGCAGTTATCCACGGTCACTATCCTGCCCCTGAAGAAACCTTGCAGTATTTGGCAGCTTTGAGACTTCAGTTCATGCAGAGGGATTACTCCACGCATGCTACTCTGCCAGAAATGGAAGAGGTGTTTCCGATGAAGAGGCTAAAAGCGCGAATCACACAGTCAACCAGAAGCTTTGCTCCTTCTGCAGATCGGAATGACAAGAAACGATCCAGCTTCCTGGAGGGAACTTTGAGGCGGAGCTTTCGAGGGGGCTCCATCAGTCGAATGAAGTCAGAGGATGAACAGATGATGGACATGTGGGTTAAGGAGGAGATTTCATCAGTCAGGACCAATATTATTGATAAGTGGAGAAAGATGCATGGAATCTCGCAAGAGCAGGCGATGTTCAAGTACATGGCTTTAATAAAAGAGTGGCCAGGATATGGCTCAACTCTCTTTGATGTGGAGGTGAGTACAAACTACTCCATGTGTTGAAATATAACAAGTGGTTCAAGTGATTTGTTATTATTGTCACATGTACCGACATATAGTTTTGCATGCCATCCATGCAGGTAATTTCCAAACAAACAGGTGAAGATAGTATAAAGGGAAGAGCAATAACAATACAATCTAGTTTTATAGTTGCAGTGATAATGCAGTGCAGGTAGACAAAAATGTGCAAGGCTCATGACAAGGTAGATTGTGAGATCAATAATTCATTTCATTTTACATGAGGTCCATCTAAATAGTCATATTATGGCAGATAGAAAATGTGTGTTTTCAAGCTTTAATGTCTTCTGACCCATTTTTTGGGGGGGGGGTTGGTGATTGGGTGGAGAGAGAAGAGAAAATGATCTTTCATTTGGGGGTCTTTGATCTTTCTTACGACTTCCCCAAGACAGTGGGAAATGTTGAGAGTCCACAGAAGGGTCTCAGTCACGGCCTGAAACAGCAGCTGTTTGTTCACTTCCATAGATGCCGCCTGACCTGATCAGTTCCTCCAGCATTGTGTGTGTGTTCCACAGAAGGGAGGCTGTTTTCTTTTGTGACGGCCTAAACTTCAGCCACAAGTCACTGCAATTTCTTGTGGCCTTGGCTAGAGTATTTGCATACCAAGCTGTGGTGCATTTGGATAGGAAGCTTCCTATGATGCATCGATAAAAATTAGTGAGGGTCATCAGGACATTCCAAAATTCCTCTGAGGAATGTGCTGGTGTGCTTTCTTGGTTATAGCAAAACAAATTGCGGATAAGGATGAAATTGATTAAATAAATTCAAGTCAATGGTACTGTATAAGGAGTCCTCCAGCATGTTAAAATTTATTTTGTGACAGTTATCTATTGCTTGTAAGTTTCTCAGACCTGAGTGTTACATCTGGGAAACGGGAAAGAAGCCTGGAAAACAGTTATTTTGTAGCAAATACAGAATTTATAAATGCATCTTGAAGTATTCTTGTTTGATATTTTCCAGTTCTTTCAAAAAAAATGCTTCCTTTCCTGAAATTTATGAGAAAGTAAATGGATATGATGTTAATTTTTTACAGTGCAAAGAAGGTGGTTTTCCTCAGGAACTCTGGCTGGGTGTTGGTGCTGAATCTGTCTCTGTTTACAAGCGAGGAGAGGCCAGACCACTGGAGACATTCCCATATGAAAGTATCCGGTCATTCGGAGCTCCAAACCCAACCACGTATAAATTTGTGGTCGAAGAGAGGGAATTGTTATTTGACACAACCGAGGTAAAGTAAGAAGTTTTTCGGTGTGAATGAATCAAATTGTCATTGTACAGGAAACATAATTTTCTCTCCATGGAGAGTGTTACTAAGTTTCGGAACGTGATCAAAAAAGATGACAGAACTTGATTCAGTGGAATTTTTCTGAATTCATTTGTGTAATTGATGAGAATTAATTTGGAGGGCAATGGTAGAAGGATTGAAGTGTAGGCCAAATTGGAAAGATTTTTTTCAAAGAGCTGACACAGACACAATAGGCTCCATTCATTATTGGTATGTAGGAAGAATTTGTTTGTATCCAGTCACTATGCCTGGTCAAATGGAGTACTAATCTAAACTTTGGAATTATAAACACTAAAATTAAAAGTTTAGGCAGGTAAAATATAGGGAGTCAAATCTGTAGTATTTTGATCAAGATCCTTCAGACATTTTATTTTGTCAAAATGAAGTGTGAAAACACAAATTTCTAGTTTTGTTTCAACATTAAGAGGTAAGCTAGGCTTCCAAAGGTGGCAGCAATGTAAAACCTGGGTACTCTACAGAAAGAGATTCACCTCCTGACACTCCTAAAAACCTTTCCATTATCCACAAATCACAAGTCTGAAGCACAGTAGATTGTTTTCCACTGACCTGGATGTTCTATTAAATTCCTGAAGCTTGACAACATCAGTGGCAAAGCAGGCTGCTAGACTTGTTCCAGTTTAAACATTCATTTCCTGGACCACTTGTGTATGGTGTTCCCAGCGTGCATCACCTACCACTGCTGTTTATTGCCCAGTACCTCCCATTACCTATCACTTTCTTCCAACAAGCAAGAGCAATGGAACACTATCACCAGCAGGTTCCATTCCAAGTTGTGCACCGTTCTGCTATGGGAATGTATCACTAGACTTTCCTTATTACTTGGTGAAAATATTGGAACTCCCTTCCCAACAGCACTTTCACTACGAAGTTTGCAGCACATCTCGAAGGCTGCTCACCACCACTCTCTCAAGTGCAACAAATACTGGCCTTAAGCACATTCCAAAACATGGATTAAAAAAAAATAGGAATTAAGCACTAGTTCTCTTCAAACATTACTTGCATCTACAGACTTCCACATTTTCATCTTCATCCAATACTATTTGACATTATAATTAAGGTACTTTCAGTGTGTGTGAACACAGACTTTGGACTCTGACCTGCAGACCGTATTGCTGCCTGAAACAGAAAGGCATAGGTTTTGGTGCACAAAGATGGCATGTAGTCTAACGGTGAATGATTGTCTTGTGATTACAAGACCCTGTTGGATATTGCTAATGTAAAATACTGCGCGTCTGATTCATTGGTGAGACTGATGGCGAGGGAGCTGCATGGCCTTGGTTGTGGCGAGGACTAGGCCTCATGCCTCAGGCTTGTCTGTCGCAGCCATTCAGGAGCAGAGGCACCAGAGGCAGTGTGGCATGGCATCCATGCTGGATTGGGGGCTGGCCTCTCCCATCAGTACTGCCCACCATTGCTCAATGGAAGACAAACTGGATTGCATGTGTGCATTTGTCTGCAGACTGATGAGAGGTTGTTCTTACTGATCACACCCATGCACCACCATTTTATAGGACATGTCATTCAGTAATTTGGGCTATGTATATTTTTTTTGTGTGACTGTATGTTTACTCCTATCTTATATGTGCTATATTTATCTTGTGCTGCGTATGACTGTTGATACTGTGTGTTGTGTTTTGTACCTTGGCCCTACAGGAATGCTTTTCTTTGGCTGTGTTCATTGGTATTCATGCATGGTTGAATGATAATTAAATCTGAACTTGAACTTCTCCTGTAAGACGGCACTTATTAATATTATAGTCACAGATTATTGTAAAAGTAGGGATGGCCTATAAGAAGTTCAATTTTACTTTCCAAGGCCCTACCACTTGTGTAGGTCCTGCACTGGTTTGTCCTAGCAAAAGGCAACATCTTGCGTTTGTCAGAATTAAATTCCATCTGCTATTCCTTGGCCCACTGACTCAGTTGATCAAGACACCATTGTGATATTAGATAACCTTCTTCACTACCATTAACTAAATAGAACCTTGAAATAATTTTGTAGGTAGTTAATGTACCAGTTCTGTACTGTACTGTATAACCAATGTCTTCACAAGGTTTATAACTGTTGTTTTTTATTGTACAGGTGGTGGATCTTGCCAAGCTTATGAAAGCTTATATCAGCATGATTGTGAAAAAGCGCTACAGTTCCTCGTATTCGGCAAGCAGCTAGCACCATCAGGCCACCACAAGATCAATTCTGCCAATGATGTTCCTTCTATGAATTGTCTTCACATACTACGTTTGCAGACTTTTTTTTTCCATTCCGAGGTGCTTGATACAAGCCATATTGGTGATGCAGGATAAAGTAAAGCTCTCCAAGCTCAGCAAGCATGCTCTCCTGAGAAATACTGGGATTTTCAACAAGAACCTTTCTGCTCCAAAAAGAGTATCATATTTTTGACATTGCTTCTCAGGACTCCTGACCTTAATCAGCTCATATCCCTTATTGCCTTAACACACACTGCCTTCAAGCAGAGAACGTGCCTTACAGTTTTAAAAGTGATCTTACTCTGAACAATGACTTAGATACAAAGACTGCTTTAAACCATGAGTGCTTGAATGAGGAAATCTGGGTTGGAGGGAACGACAGCTTTAAATATTAACCTGCTGAAGTGAAAGCTACAAAGCTTCTCTATATCTTTGCCTTGGGGAGAAAGGCAATCTGGTTCTCACTCTGAGTTAAAGAATAGAGTTGGCACCTGGAGCAACTTCTAGCTAAGTGTTAGCTGCTCTTCTGCACTAAGACAATACTTTGTCCTGAGAGTAATGGTGGTGATTAAATGGGGTGCTGCAGGCAGCCACACCCAAAGCCGACAGTCACACTCACCATTATTGAAACACATTTTTCATAGCATTTCTTTTGTGAAGGGAACTTGAATGTGCAATGTTGTACACAGTGTGTGTGTTTATGTATGTACATTTTGTTAGCAACAAAGTTAGTTAGCAGTTTGATCTAAACTATTACTTTTAATCAAGCATTTGTTCCTGACTAAATCCAAAAGTATGTAACTTTCTTAATTTGATCTTTACAAATCTCTGGGCTAAAGTCATACTGCAGCACGTTCCACCTGTAGTAGCTTGCTAAGCCTTCTATTTTCTCAGATGTTGTAGCTAACATAAAGTATTTATACAGTTACAAGCAATTTTGTATGCTTAAGTTAAATATAAAGTGTATAAATGATGAATCTAGGAAATGTTTGCCATTATAGTTTTTGCAACATGTAAAGAAAGACCTGTTCTATTAACAATGTATTAGCAAGAAGCAAAACACTGTTGATGCTTGAAATCTGAAATAAAAGCAGAAAATATTTGAAATATTCAGTAATTCAGGCAACGTTTGCAGAGAGTCAGTGTTTCAAGCCAAAGACCTTTATGATGAAGCAATGCCCACTTGTGCTAGGTGTCCTGCTGAGGGAAACATCCTCTCAACATCAGTCTAGTCTTGTCCCCCATGATGCTTTTATGTTAAGATCTGTCATCCTCCTCCTCCTCCTAAGTACCAGTGGCTATGCCCAATCTACTCAATCTTTCTTTCTAAGTCTGGTTGTATTTAAGGCAGAGATTGAAAAGTTCTTGATTGGTAAGGTGGTTAGAGGTTTATGGGTGTGGGAAGGAAAATGGGGTTAAAAATGATTGAATAGTGAGGCAGACTCAATGGGCCAAAGTTCAATCTATGTATAAATTATATAACCTTGAGATTTGTCTACTTATAGGCAGCTACAAAACAAGAAACCCAAATCCGCTCCTATATCTTAGTCTAAGTCAACCCCTTCAATTAATTTATTGAAGCTTCTCAGAAACTGCAAAGGAGACCAAAACTGTATGCAATACCACTGATGCAGTTTGCCCAATGTTGTGTTTAGTCTCAGCAAGACTTTCATACTCAATCTCCTTTGCAATAAAGGCCCATGTAACATTTGCTTCTTGAATTAGTTACCGTATCTCCAGGCTATCCTCCATACACAGCAGCAACCTGTGTTTACCAGCATTTGGTGTTCTCAGTCCAATTAAGCAAAATTCTGCTGTTCTTCCAATCTAGAATTGGGTTGCGTTCCCAGGATAGTAAAATGGCTGATTGTGAATGAAGGTCCTTCTGCACCAGTTAGTTCCACTTCCCTGCTGTTTCCCTACATTCATGCAAGTTCTCTTTCAACTATATCTGAAAGTGACTCTTAACTCTGTATCAAGTTAAGAAAAAAGGGTTTTCCTCAATTAATTCCTGGTTCTTTGAGCAGGAACATCTACCAAGAGGTAGATGTTTGCTTGTGAAGGATGCTCTACACTGAGATGGCAATGCCAAGGAAAATGGCTCCAAATTCTACCTCTTTCCACCCCTCCACCCTACCATGTTACTAACACATGAAATTCATGAATGGAGCAGGAGAGAGGGTAGATTGTGTTCAGTACCCAGGGACTTCCTCCAGGTCCACTGAAACGCCAGACAAGTCAAGTTTAATTATCATGTGCACAAGTACTGGAACAGTAAAACTTGCTTACAGGCATGTAGGTTCAGAAAACACACAGAACATAAATTATACAAGATAGTCAAGATAGAAAAAAGCTACTAATCAAGACATCAATGCAAATCAAAGCACAATGAGGGACCTGTCCATGGTAGAGCAAATGGTGGCTATGGCACTTCATTGCCAAGGTGGACTTAGGGTCGTGCAGGTCAGTTCAAGAACCTGATGGTCATTGGAAAATGGTTAGTTCTGAAAGTGGTGGTGTGGGACCCTAAGCTTTGTATGAACTTCCTGGCAGTAGCAGTGAGAAGAGAATATGACCCAGATAGTGGAGGGTATTGATGAAAGATGCTGTCTTGTGGCAGCACATCCTGTAGATCTTGTCAATGGTGCAGAGGACTGTGCGTGTGATTGGACAAGGTAGAAGGCCAGGTGCCCTGAATTCCTGGTCCCAGAACCAGAATATGTTCAAAATCCAGGGATAGGAGTAGGAACAGGTCATTGATGAGGCTGCTCTGTAGAGCGCTGCATACTGTTTCAGACGCCCTGTTATGGAAAGACATGGTTAAACTGGAAAGAATGCAGAGAAGATTTATGTGGTTCTTGCTTGGACTAGAAGGCTTGAGTTACAGGGGGAGGTTGGCCAGGCTTGGACTTTATTCCTTGAAATGAAGGAGTAACCTTAGAAAGCTGTTTAAAGTTACGAGTGGCATAGATAAGGTGGATGGTAACAGGCTTTTCCCCAGGGTACAGGAATTCAAAACTAGGGGGCATAGGTTTAGGGTGGGAGGGCAGATTTTAAGAGACCTGAGGGTAATGTTTTCATTCAGAGAGTGGTGAATGCAAAGAATAAGCTGCTAGAGGAAGTGGTTGAGGTAGATACAATAGTATATACATTTAAGAAGCACTTGGATAGATACACAGAGCAAGTGGGTCTTGGAGACAAACGTACTGAATGCATAAAATTAGGATTACCTGAGTGCGCACTGCTATCAGCATGGACTAGTTGGGCTGAATGGCCTCTAATCATTGCTCTATGGCTCTAGTCTGCCCTTGTACCTGTACCATTGTTCAGCAGAGTACCTCAGTATCATTTCTGCATTAACCTAATAGAAGGATTTTTATATCTTAAGTCAATCTTGCTGTGTTGGAATAAACTCAGCAGTTGGGTCTTCACTGTTCTCTTGGGAAAAGAATTCCAAAGTTTCATGACTGGGTGAAGAAATTCCTTTTCATCTGTCCCAAATGACCAATCCTTATTTTGAAACTGTGACCCCTGGTTCTAGATAACCCAGTCAGGGGAAATATCAGTTCAACATTCAACCTTGTCAATTAATTCAGAGCAACACTTTCAGTACGCTGGATGAACTCAGCAGGTCGGGCAGCATCAGTCAGAAACGATGAGTCGACGTTTCGGGCCAGAACCCTTCGTCAGGACCGAAGAATGAAAGATGGGGAAGGATTTGAAGAATGCTTGTAGCGTCAGTTGATAGACCAGTAATTTGAAAGACAAAGGGGTGGGGGAGGGGAAGCATTGATGTCATAGCCCTGAAAACAATGGGTAGTAGAAGAAGGAGGCGGAACCATGAGGGAGCTGGGGGAGGGGTAGAGTGAAATAGGGATAGGGGAAGGGAAGGGGAGGGAATTACCGGAAGTTGGAGAATTCTATGTTCATACCAAGGGGCTGGAGACTACCTAGACGGTATATGAGGTGTTGCTCCTCCAACCTGAGTTTAGCCTCATCATGGCAGTAGAGGAGGCCATGTATGGACATATCTGAATGGGAAGCAGAGTTGAAGTGGGTGGCTACCGGGAGATCCTATCTGTTGTGGCAGACAGAGTGGAGGTGCTCGACGAAATGGTCCCCCAATCTGCGTCGGGTTTCACCGATGTAGAGGAGGCTGCACCATGCGAGTTCCCATAGCTACACCTTTAGTCTGAAGAAAGTGCGAAGAGCCAAAAGAGAAGTTATTAAGTGTGAGAACCAATTCCACCAACCAGAGGAGGGTAGTGGTGGTGGGGAACTGGTGAGGTCTATTACCCAGGAAGTAGCGGAGGGCTTTGAGGCCTTCTTGATGGGGAATGGAGGTGTATAAGGATTGGACATCCACAGTAAAAATGTAGTGGTTGGGACCAGGGAACTGGAAGTTATTGAAGAGGTGGAGGGCATGGGATGTATCCCAGATGTAGGTAGAAAGGGACTGAACTATGGGTGACAAAATGGAGTCCAGGTAGGCAGATACCAGTTCGGTTGGACAGGAGCAGGCAGAAACTATGGGTCTACCGGGACAGTCAGGCTTGTGTATCTTTGGGAGGAGGTAAAACCGAGCGGTACGGGGTGTGGGAATAATGAGTTTAGCGGCTGAGGATGGAAGGTCTCCTGAGTTGATAAGGGCAGTGATGGTGCGGGAGGCAATGGTTTGATGTTTTTTGGTGGGGTCCTGTTCCAGTGGTAAGTAAGAGGAGGTGTCAGAGAGCTGATGTTTTGCCTCAGTAAGGTAGAGGTCCGTCCGCCAGACTACTACGGCACCACCTTTGTCAGCAGGTTTGATGGTGAGGTTGGGATTAGTGCGGAGAGAGTGGAGGGCAGTGCTTTCAGAGGGAGTGAGGTTGGAACAGGAGAGAGGAGTGGTGAAGTTGAGACGGTTGATATCTCGGTGACAGTTGGAGATGAAGAGATCGAGTGCAGGTAGAAGGCCCAGGCGGGGTGTCCAGAAGGAGGAGAAGGGTTGAAGTCGGGAGAAGGGGTCCTCAGTAGGGGGAGGGGAATCCTTGCCAAAGAAGTAGGCTCGGAGACGTAGGCGACAGAAGAAGAGTTCAACGTCATGGCGGGCACGGAACTCTCTGAGGTGTGGACGGAGGGAGACAAAAGTGAGGCCCTTGCTAAGGACAGAACGTTCTGCCTCAGAGAGGGGAAGGTCAGAGGGGATGGTGAAGATATGGCAAGGGTTGGGGCCGGGGTCAGAGGAAGCTGAAGAGTGGGAGGTATCAGGAGGGAGGGGGGGTTGGGATGTTTAGTGAGAGCAGGGTTAAGGGAGCATGAGGAATCAGAGAAATGGAGGGGCGATGAGGGGTAGAGGGAAGTTTGGGAGTCGCTGGGTGGAAAGAGGGTAGTGGGGGAATAAGATGGGCGGGAAGACCCAGTGGTAGTAGGAGCGGTTCTGGTTTGGAGAGTGTTGGGATCTTCGTTCAAGCTGGAATCGGAACTGGGGGTGACTGAGCCTGTAGCCTGCAGGGCCCCAGAACTGAGGTCGGAGTCGGAGGCCATCGCTCGCCAGAGGCTGTTTCCCCTTCTCTGGAGGTGGTGGTTCCAGTCGGGATAAGAATCACAGGCGGATGGGTCTCCGGTTTGCCGAAGGCCTGAGAAGTCGAGGTTCGAGTGGTCGCAGTCCAGGCTTGAACCAGTTGTCGTCGTGGGCTTCAGGCAGGCGAGTTTGTTGTCCTTCTTGGATGCGAGGAAGGAGAAGAAACGTTGGTTTGAGGCGTGAATCCGGCAGAGAATGAAGTGTAGGAGAGGTCCATGGCAGATGGTGGAGAGTGAGGTCCGGAGTGGTGGCAGAGAGAGGGATGGCAGCGGAGCGTGGCACGGAGAATCTAGCGGGATCAGCGGAGGGAGCAGCGGTCAATGAAACAGAGGTACCTGGGATCCTCGCTGGGCCCAAACTGGGAGGTCTGGAACCGTAGCTGGAATCCCTGCGGTAACAAATGGCGGCGGAGACACATTCCCAGGAAGGAGACGTGGCTGTAGTAGCAGTTCTGAGTCAGGATGTGGTCGAAGAGGCGGAGATCACAGAGGGGGAGCAGTGAGAGAGGGTCTCACTGAACTCCTGTCGAAGAGAGGATTTAAACTTCTTCAGGGTAGGCATACCTCGAAGAGACTTCGCAGCGAAGTAACGAATTATAAACACAAAATAATCTGCAGATGCTGTAAAAGATCAAAGCAATACTTTCAGTACGCTGGATGAACTCAGCAGGTCAGGCAGCATCAGTCAGAAACGAAGTCGACGTTTCAGGCCGGAACCCTTCGTCAGGACTGAAGAATGAAAGATGGGGAAGGATTTGAAGAATGCTTGTAGCTTAAGTTGAAAGACCAGTAATTTGAAAGACAAAGGGGTGGGGGAGGGGAAGCATTGACGTCATAGCCCTGAAAACAATGGGTAGTAGAAGAAGGAGGCGGAACCATGAGGGAGCTGGGGGAGGGATAGAGTGAAATAGGGTTAGAGGAAGGGAGGGAGAGGGAATTACCGGAAGTTGGAGAATTCTATGTTCATACCAAGGGTCTGGAGACTACCTAGACGGTATTTGAGGTGTTGCTCCTCCAACCTGAGTTTAGCCTCATCATGGCAGTAGAGGAGGCCATGTATGGACATATCTGAATGGGAATGGGAAGCAGAGTTGAAGTGGGTGGCTACCGGGAGATCCTGTCTGTTGTGGCGGACGGAGTGGAAGTGCTCAACGAAGCGGTCCCCCAATCTGCATCGGGTTTCACCGATGTAGAGGAGGCTGCACCGGGAACTCGCATAGGACCCAGCTACGCCTGCCTCTTCATTGGTTATGTGGAACAGTCTGTACTCCAGACCTATTCTGGTACTGCTCCCCAACTTTTCCTTCGCTACATTGACGACTACATTGGTGCTGCTTCCTGCACCCATGCTGAGCTCGTCAATTTCATCGACTTTACCTCAAACTTTCACCCAGCCCTCAAATTCACTTACTCTATCTCGGACACTTCTCTCCCCTTTCTTGATGTCTCGGTCTCCATCTCTGGAGACAGACTGTCCACTGACATCTTCTACAAGCCCACTGACTCTCATAACTACCTCGACTATACCTCTTCCCACCCTGCCACATGCAAAAATACCATTCCCTATTCCCAGTTCCTCTGTCTCCGCCGCATCAGCTCCCAGGATGAGGCTTTCCGTTCCAGAACATCTCAAATGTCATCTTTCTTTAAGGATCGTGGTTTCCCTTCTACCGTCATCAATGATGCCCTCACCCGCATCTCCTCCATTTCCCGCACTTCGGCCCTCACCCCATCCTCCCGTCACCACAACAGGGACAGAGTTCCCCTTGTCCTCACCTACCACCCCACTAGCCTCCGGAACCTGCACATTATCCTCCGCAACTTCCACCACCTTCAACAGGACCCCACCACTAAGCACATCTTTCCCTCTCCACCCCTCTCCGCTTTCCACAGGGATCAGTCCCCCTGCGACTCCCTTATCCACACGTCCCTCCCCACTGATCTCCCACCCGGCACTTATCCCTGTAAGCGTAAGTGCTACACCTGTCCCTACACCTCATCTCTTGCAACCATTCAGAGCCCCAAACAGTCCTTCCAGGTGAGGCAACACTTCACTTGTGAGTCTGTTGGGGTCACCTATTGCATCCGGTGTTCACGGTGCGGCCTCCTCTACATCGGTGAAACCCAATGCAGATTAGGGGACCGCTTCGTCGAGCACTTCCACTCCGTCCGCCACAACAGACAGGATCTCCCGGTAGCCACCCACTTCAACTCTGCTTCCCATTCCCATTCAGATATGTCCATACATGGCCTCCTCTACTGCCATGATGAGGCTAAACTCAGGTTGGAGGAGCAACACCTCAAATACCGTCTAGGTAGTCTCCAGACCCTTGGTATGAACATAGAATTCTCCAACTTCCGGTAATTCCCTCTCCCTCCCTTCCTCTAACCCTATTTCACTCTACCCCTCCCCCAGCTCCCTCATGGTTCCGCCTCCTTCTTCTACTATCCATGGTTTTCAGGGCTATGACGTCAATGCTTCCCCTCCCCCACCCCTTTGTCTTTCAAATTACTGGTCTTTCAACTGAAGCTACAAGCATTCTTCAAATCCTTCCCCATCTTTCATTCTTCAGTCCTGAAACGTCGGCTCATCGTTTCTGACTGATGCTGCCCAACCTGCTGAGTTCATCCAGCGTACTAAAAGTGTTGCTTTGATCTTTTACAGCATCTGCAAATTATTTTGTGTTTACAATTAATTCTAATTAATTTCAGCTGGGAGCAAGCACATGCAAATGGTTCCTTTCCAACACTCACCCATCAGCAATGTCTATAACCATTTCTTCTTATTACTTGCCCACAGTGTATATACAACCAGAGACCAACAATGGAAAGGAGAGTATTGAAGATTACATTGTGTTCTTATGTAACTGTCTTCCCACCCTCACCAACAGCCAGTGTAAACGAGATCTCTTCATGCAGTGTTTGCACTTTAGTTTGTTACCCAAGAAACCTCACCTTCACTTCACCTGCTGATCAACAGGCAGAAACTGAAGAAGACAGGGCTCAGCCCCTGCTCAGACATTGGCATTCGGCTAATGACAGAAGTTAGCTGGAGCCCAGACCTGCACGTACTGAGTTACTGACTGGTGTGGGCTGCCTCCAGGAGAAGTGTGGGGGAAAAGAGCTCAATTGCAAGCTTTCTATAAACGCCAGTGCCCAGGAAGCTTTTGATTCTGTGTAGGGTATCAAAGGGTAGGGGGACCCACATAGCTTTACTGGAAAGGATGTGGTGGACAACTGCCTGCCAACACTCATGGAGCCAACAGGACCAACAGGACCAAGATCTCAGCCACTGTTGCAGGATAGAGAAGACCACCCAACACCCGCAAGTTATGATGCTGTTGCTCAGCTAGCCTGCTGTCCAGTAGGAGCAATCTGAATGGGAATGAGAGATGGAAGCAGGCAGAGCCCTTTGGTTCCCTCCACCGTTCAGGGAGAGGTCAAAGGCTGTGTATCTGTTTCTGGTGTGGAAAGGGATTTTGATTTGAATTCAGCAGCCTGTCCTTGTATCCTCACTACCTACCACCACCCTTGTGAAGAACTTCTCCCACCACCACAATCACCAAAGAATCATAAGATCACAAGATGTATGAGTGGAGTTAGGCATCTCTGCCCATCACACCTGCTCTGTCATGGCTTATGCTTTTTCAACCCTGAACTCAGACCATTGCCAACCTTACAGCTGGAGGGTTGGCCTGGGTAGAGAGGATGGTCATTGGTTGGCAAGAGGTCTAGAATACAAGAGGTGTGTTGCTGAGGCTTTATAAGACACTGGTGAGGCCACACCTTGAGTATTGTGCACAGTTTTGAGCTCCTCATCTAAGAGAAAATATGCTGGCATTGGAGAGGGTCCAGAGGAGTTCACAGGGTTATCATATGAGGAACATTTAATGGCTCTGGGTCTGTACTCTCTGGAATTTAGAAGACGAGGGGGATCTCATTGAAACCTTTTGAATGTTAAAAGGCCTTGACAGGGTAAGTGTGGAAAGGATGTTTCCCATAGTGGGGGAGTATAGCACAAGAGGGCACAGCCTCAGGATAGAGGGGATTCCATTTAAAACAGAGATGCAGAGACATTTCTTTAGCCAGAGGGTGGTGAATTTGTTACCACAGGCAGTTATGGGAGGCCAGGTTGTTGGGTGTATTTAAGGCAGAGATTGATAGGTTCTTCATTGGACATGGCATCAAAGGTTATGGGGAGAAGGCTGGGGAGTGGGGTTGAGGAGGGGAGAAAAGGATCGACCATGATTGAATGGCAGAGCAGAGTCAATGGGCCAAAAGGCCTAATTCTGCTCCTATGTCTTGTGCTTTCTCCCCATAACTCTTAACCCCCTTGCCAATCAGGTACCTATCATTATCTACCATAAATCTATCCTATGACTTCACCTCCACTGCCCTCTGTAGCAACAATTCACAGATTCGCCATCCTCTAGTTGAAGAAATTCCTCATCTCACTTCTAAAGGGACAACCCTTTATTCAGAAGCTATGCCCTTGGATCCTAGACTCTCCAACAAGTGGAAACATCCTCTCTATATCCAGTCTATCCAGATCAAGCATCCAGCTGTTGCCGGCTGGTGGCTCAACGACATCGGTGCCGGACCCGGGAGCAGAGGTTCCCGGGCGTGCCACACAGTCTCTCTCTCTCTCTCGCTCCGCACCTTGTAAAAAAAGAACGATGAAAAATCTATCGTCACAGACGCACGCACATGCAGATGCACATGCACGGACTCGCACGCACAGAGGCACACGCCAAAAAAAAACGCTTCAGCTGGGAGCTTATCCCTCCAGTGTTGGTAGAGGTCTGAGTCTAGTGAAGGGTAACAGACTCCACATTGTATGTCCATCCAAAGATATTCTAGTCACCGTGTCACTGACACCCAAGAAGGTAGGAACTCTGACTCAGGATTGATTCCTTTGTTTAACCTTTCATCTGGTTACTGTGACATCTGTTCTTACAAATGGAGGCTGTGTAAAAACCCTTCACACTTTGCAACGAACAACCAGACTGTGCTTCTCCCAATAGTTGCCATTTGTGGGGTGTGTCTGCAGTCTGAGAAATCCTTAAAATAGAATTGATTTCACTTGTACAGTCCAAACAATAATCAAAATATATGCAAATCACTACCCAGAACCTCAGATGAAGAGGTGTCAACTGGTGACAGGCTCTTTGACAGGGAAAAAAGTGGAAAACATCCCACTCTCCAGTCTCACTCTAACAGTGTTAGTTGTGTCTTCTCCACAGAGTACATTCTCTATTCTTTTCAGAGGCAAGGTGCTGGTAGGGCTAGGTATGTTTCACACTTCTCCATACGTCCAAAAGATAGAGGAGTAAAATTAGGCCATTTGGTCCATCATGGCTGATTTACCCTCCCTCTCAACCCATTCTGCTGCCTCCCTCTCCCCCACCCCTGTAATCTTTGACACCTTGATTAATCAAGAACCTATCAACCACCACTTTAAGTACACCTAATGATCTGATCTCCACAGGTTCACCGCCCTTTGGTTAAAGAAATTTCTCCTCATCTCTGTTCTAAAAGGATGTCTCCCTATTCTGAGACTGTGCCCCCTCATCCTAGACTCCCCTACTATACAAAACATTCTTTTCACATCCACTCTATCTAGGACTTTCGATGTTTGATAGGTTTCAATGAGATGTCCTCTCAGTCCTCTAAACTCCAGCGAGTATATCCCAGAGCCATCAAATGCTCCTCATGTGTTAACCCTTTCATTTCCAAACTCATTCTTGTGAACCTGTTCTGGACGCCCTCCAGTACCAGCACAGTTTTCCTTAGATAAGGGGCCCAAAACTGCTCACAGTACTCCAACTGTGGTCTGATCATTGTGACATCCATGTTTTTAATATTCTAATCCTCTCAAAATGAATTGCCTTCCTTGCCACCACCTCAACCTGAAAATTAACCCTCAGAGAATCCTGCACAAGAAGACCAAAGTCCCTTTGCACCCATAATTTCTGAATTTGTTCTGTGTCTATGCCTTTATTCCTTCTACCAAAGTACATAACTGTATTCCATTTGCCACTTCTTTGCCCGTTCTGTTAATTTGTCTAACTCCTTCTGCAGACTCCCTTTTCCACAACGCTGTCTGCCCCTCCACCTACAGTGGCATGCAAACGTTCAGGCACCCCATTCAAAATTTCTGTTGCTGTGAATAGTTCAGTGAGTAGAAGATGAACTGATCTCCAAAAGTCATAAAGTTAAAGATGAAACTTTTTTTTCAATATTTTAAGCACGATTAGTGTATTATTTTTGTTCTGAAAGGAGCACCATGCAAAAGTTTGGGCACCCCAAGAGATTTGAGCTCTTAGATAACTTTTAGCAAGGTCTCAGACCTTAATTAGCTTGTTAGGGTTATGGCTTGTTCACAATCATCGTTAGGAAAGGCCAAGTGATGCAAATTTCAAAGCTTTATAAATACCCTGACTCTTCAAACCTTGTCCCAGGTGTAGTGGGAGTGGGAGTGGGAGTGGGAGTGGGAGTGGGAGTGGGAGTGGGAGTGGGAGTGGGAGTGGATAGTGCTAGAGGATAGTGCTAGAGCCTGGAGTGTTGGAGAGATGACTGCAGTGTTTTGCTTTGGATTTTTGCTGGGTTTTCGGAGGACGGAGGCGGTTGGCTAAACAATTAGACTGTGAATGGATGGAGGATGGCAGGAGGAAGTGACAATTCGGGAAGTGAGTTAGAGATGGAAGATGGCGGGAAAGAGGAATGGAGTGTAAAGAGTAAGAAAAGAAAACAGAGGTATGAGCAGTCAAATTCTGAGGGGTCAGGGGATGATCGAAAAAGGATAGCAAAAGAATGGAAAGAAGATGAGATTAAAGCAATTATAAAACTGAGCGAAGACGGGGCATCTTTCGGGGAACCCGATTTATTTGATGAAGGTAATCAACAAACTTATAGGCGAAGGCAAAAGAACCAAGGTATTACGAAATGGATCACTATTAGTGATATGTCAGGATAGCGCTCAGCAAGGCAAAGTGATAAGATTAAATAAAATAGACGGCAAAAAAGTACAATGCTCAATACTGGACAATAGAAAGTGGACTAGAGGAGTTATTTCAGGGATACCATCAAAAATTACTATGGATGAGATTAAACAGAACATAAAAAGAGCATAGATTATTGAGACCAAACATTTGAAAGTTACAAGAGACGGAAAAAAGTGTGATAGTTTATCGGTGATGATTAGCTTTGATGAAGAGAGATTGCCGACTAAAGCTTATTTAGGGTATATGTGTTATGAGGTCAGAATATATATACCACCACCTTTAAAATGTTTTAAATGTCAGAAATTCCGGCATATCGCGGCGGTCTGCAGAGGGAAACAAAGATGTGGGAGATGCGCTGGAGAACATGAATACGGGAAGTGTGAGGCGGGAGCTAGGCTGAAATGTTGCAATTGTGGCGAGGAACACAGTGCAGCTTATTGAGGGTGCATTATTAGCAAGAAGGCAGCTGAGATACAATATGTTAAAGTAACTCAAGGGATTAGTTACGCTGAGGCAGTGAAAGGTTTCGCTGAAAAGGAGAAAGCTACTCCTTTCTAATGAAAAGGAGAAGATTTCGTACTGTTTATGGTAGATGTAATTAACTGTTCAGTGCAAACAGACAAAAAAAACAGAAAAAAATTAAAATTATAGTCAAGTCTGCAGAAAAATATCTTGGTATTACAGTGCTTAGTTGGGAAGCAGTTGAAAAAACACTGAATGGAGGATCAAACAGATCGCAGGCAGGGGAGGCGGGATCTTAATGGCAAAATATATTTTGCAATGGATTGCAAGGAGCCTTATTGCAAATAGTCAAGAATTTAAGAAATATGTATCAGAATTTAAGGAAAAACCTCGGATTCTATGTATACAAGAAACATGTTGAGAAAACAATTAGATTTTGTTTTACAAGGATATACAGCAATTAGGAGGGATAGAAGCAATGGCAATGGTGGAGGAGTAGCAATATTTATAGCCAGTGGGATGAGATATAATATAGTCAACATAGGGCAGAAGTATGAATCAATAATAATCAAAATATGGATAGGCAGAGAAAGCGTGGTAGAAGACTAAGCAAAGATACATTAAACATATTGGGTGGTAGGATGCAAGGGAAAATAACATGGTGTGGGGATTTCAATGGACACAGTACACTGTGGGGATGTAAAAATGTGGACGAAAACAGATTAGTGATAGAAGAATTTCTAGATGATGAAAAACTGGTATGTATAAATAATGGAGAAGGTATGAGATATAATATTTCCCAAAACACAGAAACTACAATAGACTTAACATTTGTAAGTAGAGAATTAGCAGGAATCAGTACTTGGAAGGTAATGTAACAAACTACAGTAGGAAGTGATCACTATCCCTTACTCAGAAGGATTCAGGTTAAAATAGAACAAAATGTAGGATCAAAAATGTCAAGGTGGAAACTAAATAAGGCAGAGTGGAAGATATTTCAAAAAAGAAGTGAAGTAAGATGCACAAAGATTTTAGATGAAAATATATCAGATATAGAAGAAATGAATGATAAATTGGTCACAGGAATTATAAATTCGGCAGAAGAAACAATTCCGAAAAGTAAAGGTACAGGAAAGAGGAAAAATGTTCCATGGTGGAATTGTGAATGTAGTAGAACTATAAAAGCAAGAAATAAAGCATTTAAAATGTTAAAAAGACAATATTCGGTAGAAAGATTAATACAACATAAAAGCACAAGCAGAAGTTCGGAAAACAATCAGACAAGCAAAGCAAGCATTTTGGAGACAGTATTATAACAAAATTGGAAGAGAAACTCGACTGTCCAAAATATGGGGCATGATAAGGAAAATGAATGGTATAAGAAGTAGTAAAGAGATTCCTGTGCTAAAAAGTAAGGACAAAATGGCAATTAACAATGTAGAAAAAGCAGCAATATTGGCAAAGACTTTTGTAAGCGTACATAGCTCGGAGAATTTGACGGTCGAGGCTAGACAGCAAAGGGAGGAGAGGCTTAAGCAAAATTCAGGAATTACGGACAGAAGAGCAACATCAGAAGAAGTGCTGGATACACCTATTAGCATTTCAGAAATAGAAAGAGCCATTATGAATGTGCGGCCAACTTCTCCAGGGAAGGATCAGGTATGGGATATAATGCTGAAGCATTTATCAAGAAGTGCACTTCTAGTTCTACAGAGACTGTTTAATAAAATATAGGAAGTAGGTAAACTATCAACTGCATGGAAATATTCTGTTATTGTTCCAGTATTAAAATCTGGTAAAGATTTATCAGACCCAACAAATTATAGACCAGTTGCGCTAACTTCACAGCTAGGTAAACTTATGGAATGAATAAGTATGTAAGCCTATCATACTTTCTAGAAAAAAAATCTTATTTCTCCCTACCAAAGCGGTTTTCGCAAAGGAAGAACCACAGTAGATTCAATACTTAGCTTGGAATCTGAAATTAGGAAGGCTCAAACAAATAAAGAAATGGTCCTGGCGGTATTTTTTGACATAGAAAAGGCATATGATATGCTCTGGAAAGAGGGAGTGTTAATTAAATTGAAAGAACTAGGGGTGGAAGGAAAATTATATAATTGGGTTCTAGACTTTCTTTTTGGTTGAACAATTCAAGTCAAGGTGGAAACAGAGTACTCCAGGACATATTTGGTTGAAAATGGAAAACCACAAGGTAGTGTCTGCAGTCCATTACTATTTTCCATAGTGATAAATGACATATTTGCGCAAGTTGAACATAATGTTTGGAAATCCTTATATACAGATGATGGGGCTTTATGGGTGAGGGGAAGAAATTTAATTTATATACAAAGGAGAATGCAAGATGCAATAAATAAAGTGGAGGAGTGGGCAAATAAATGGGGTTTCAAATTGTCTACAAGTAAGTCGCAAGTGAGATGCTTCTCAAGAAGTCACAAACCAGTTTCCGTAAAATTATATGAACAAAAATTAGAGCAGGTAAAGGTAATTTGGTTCCTTGGTTTGTTATTTGATGAGAAACTTGCATGGAAAAAGCAAATTGAGAAAATTACAAACAAATGTAAAAAAATAAATAACTTATTGAGGGGTCTTGCCGGACAGGACTGGGGTGCGAGCAGGATATCGCTATTAAATATTTATCAAGCTCTAATGAGGGCTACATTGGATTATGGAAGTGTAGTTTACATGTCAGCTGCAGAAAGTAATTTAAAAATGCTGGATGCTGAGCAAGCTCAGGGCCTCAGGATATGTAGTGATGCATTCAGAACATCACCTATATCAGCTCTTCAAGTCGCAATGGGCGAAATGCCATTAAGACTTAGAAGAATAAAGTTAATGCTAAATTACTGGGTTAACATCATGGGACATAACTACTCACATCCAGCTAAAGCTATATTAAAAGATTGCTGGGAACATAACAAGTCAAGTTATAATAGCTTTGGATGGATTGGGGATGCAGCAGCACAAAAATATGGTCTACACGAAATGGAATATAGCCCTACAGTTCCAATATCTGATGTTCCTCCATGGCTCTTTACAATGCATACAGTGGATAAAAACCTGCAACAACTTTTAAAAAAGAAGTCTAACTATGGAATCAAACAGATAGTACAAGAATATATAGACTTGCATTTTAGAAATGAACTTGTAATATTTATGGATGGATCAAAGACCCTAGATCTGGCCACACAGGTATTGCAGTCTACGTTCCTCAGTGCAAAACTAGTATTAGGAAAAGAACATCAAACTATTTATCAGTGTATACAACAGAATTAATGGCAATATTGAGTGCATTATCTTGGATAGAAGAAAATAATACCAAAAGGGCTGTAATCTGTTCAGACAGTTTATTTGCATTAACCTCGATCAAATCAAGAAAATCAGAAAGTAGACAGGATATTTTATTGGAGATTTTATGCAAGTTATATACACTGACCAAAAATGGGGTAGAAGTGAGCTTTCTTTGGGTTCTTGCTCATTGTGGAGTGGAGGGTAATGAAAAGGTGGACAGTATAGCTAAACAATTGCTCAAATCGTCTATAATAGAGGTCCAGATCCCTCTTAGCAAAGCGGAAGTCAAGAGCATTATAAAAACACGTATTGAGGAGACATGGCAGAAGCATTGGGATGAGAGTGAAATAGGGAGACAACTGTACAAACTACAGAGGCAAGTCAGATACAAAAGAATGTCGAGTGGACATAAAAAGACAGAAGTGATCATCAGTCGTTTGAGAATCTTAATTACACATTACACAAAATAGGGAAACATCCAACTGGGTTGTGTGAATACTGTAATCAACCAGAAACAGTTGAACATGTATTGATAAAATGTAAGAAGTATCAAAAAGAAAGAGTGAAGATGATAGGAGCGCTTAAGATAAACAAAAAAACTGATGTGGGTATAGAAGACATTTTAAGTGGGAATTCAAGAGAAATACAGATCCGTAGTGTGAAGTATCTGAAAGACTCAGGTTTATTATATAGAATATAGGGAATGCAATTCTTTTCCCTTCTCCTGTTTATCCAACCATCCACACTCCATGTCTAGCAGGTGGCGGCAATGCACCTAAAAGCTGGTTTGCCAACTGCCGTAAAATAACACAAGAAGAAGAAAAAGAAATCTTGTCTCAACAATCAGCAGCCATGGGCTCCTCTAAGTAGCTACTGAGCACTCTGAAAATTAAAATAAATGATGCCCACAAAACAGGAGAAGGCCATAAGAAGATAGCAAAGTGTTTTCAGGTAGCTGTTTCCTCAGTTCATAATGCAATTAAGAAATGGCAGTTAACAGGAATGGTGGAGGTCAAGTTGAGGTCTGGAAGACCAAGAAAACTTTCCGAGAGAACTGCTCGTAGGATTGCTAGAAAGGCAAATCAAAACCCCCGCTTGACTGCAAAAGACCTTCAGGAAGATTTAGCAGACTCTGGAGTGGTGGTGCACTGTTCTACTGTGCAGCAACACCTGCAAAAATATGACCTTCATGGAAGAGTCATCAGAAGAAAATCTTTCCAGCGTCCTCACCACAAAATTCAGCATCAGAAGTTTGCAAAGGAACATCTAAACAAGCCTGATGCATTTTGGAAACAAGTCCTGTGGACTGATGAAGTTAAAATAGAACCTTTTGGCCGCAATGGGCCAAGGTATGTTTGGAGAAGAAAGGGTGCAGAATTTCATGAAAAGAACCCCTCTCCAACTGTTAAGCATGGGGGTGGATCGATCATGCTTTGGGCTTGTGTTGCAGTCAGTGGCACGGGGAACATTTCACTGGTAGAGGGAAGAATGAATTCAATTAAATACCAGCAAATTCTGGAAGGAAACATCACACCATCTGTAAAAAAAGCTGAAGATGAAAAGAGGATGGCTTCTACAACAGGATAATGATCCTAAACATACCTCAAAATCCACAATGGACTACCTCAAGAGGCGCAAGCTGAAGGTTTTGCCATGGTCCTCACAGTCCCCCGACCTAAACATCATTGAAAATCTGTGGATAGACCTCAAAAGAGCAGTGCATGTAAGACTGCCCAAGAATCTCACAGAACTAGAAGCCTTTTGCAAAGAAGAATGGGCAAATATCCCCCAAACAAGACTTGAAAGTCTCTTCGCTGGCTACAGAAAGTGTTTACAAGCTGTGATACTTGCCAAAGGGGGTATTAGTAAGTACTGACCATGCAGGGTGCCCAGACTTTATGCCTTTCGGAAATCAGTTCATCTTTTACTCGCTTAGCTATTCACAGTAACAGAAATTTTGACCAGGGGTTCCCAGACTTTTGCTTGCCACTGTATCTTTGTATTAGCTGCAAACTTTGCCACAAAGTAATCAATTCTGACATTGACATATAATGTGGAAAGTATCAGTCTCACACAGACCCTTGTAGAACACCACTAGTCACCAGCAGCCAACCAGAAAAGGTCCTTTTTATTCCTACTCTTCACTTCTAACCAATCTTCTATTCATGTTAGTATCTTCCATTGTCTCTTATGTTGTTTAACAGCTGCATTGTGGCACCCTGTCAAAGGCCTTCTGAAAATCTGAGAAAACAACAACCACTGACTCTCCTTTGTCTACCCTGCCTGTAACGTCCTCAAAGAATTCCAATGTCAGGCAAGATTTTCCTTAAGGAAACTATACTGTCATTGGCTTAGTTTATCATGTGCCCTTAAAGTACTCCAAAACCTCATTCTTAATAGTGGAATCCAACGTCTTCCCAGCCACTGAAGTCAGGCTAACTGGCCAATAATTTCCTCTCTTTTGCCTCCCTACCTTCTCAAAGAGAGACATTTGCAATTTTTCACTCCTCTGGAATTCACAATCGAGTGACAAACACTGGTAAATCTGCAGATGCTAGAAATCCAGAGCAACACACACAAAATGATGGAGAAACTCAGCAGGTCAGGCAGCATCTATGGTAGAGTAAACAGTTGATGTTTCAGGCTGAGACCCTTCATCAGGACTGAAAAGGAAGGGTGGAGATGCCAGAATAAAAGGTGGGGGTGGGGTGGGGTGGGGTGGGGTGGGGGCGGAAGAAGGCAGATGGGAAGGAAAAGTCAAGGGCTGCAGAAGAAAGAAGCTGACAGAGATGTGTGGACAATAGGAGAGAGGGAAGGAGGAGGGGACCTAGGGGGAAGTAATTGGCAGGTGAGAAGTGAAAGGACAGAGTGGGGAATAGAGGAGGGGGGAGGAATTTATTCACTGGAAGGAAAAATTGATAATTACACCATCAGGTTGGAGGGTACCTCCCCCCTTCCTTCTCAGTCCTGAAGAAGGGTCTTGGGCTGAAACATCAACTGTTTATTCTTTTCCAAAGTTGCTGTCTGACTTGTTGCTGCTGCTTCCGACTTTTAATGGTGGTTGGCAGTCCAACTGAAAGGTGTACTGCCGCCACCAGCTGGACTGGAGTGTGGTGCAGGGAACTGGGAAATGAAACCCCTACCAGTCCTTTATCAAGTGAAAACTAAATTTCCCCTAAATGCCCTATAGACTGTAAATAATGAAAGACAATATTGTGAATTAAATTAAAGTCACTTCCATAACTAAAGTTTGTAGATGAAAACAGTCAACCTCCAAAGCTAGTAGTGCAGCCTGTATTTGCTTTCCTTCAACTTATATGCTTCACTTGGTAAAAGAATGTCTTCAACTATTTCATAAAGACAAAATTTACACAGCCAAGAGTGATGTTTTCAAACTTCTTCCTCCAGCATTTTGTGTGTGTTGCTCAGAATCTAGTGACCCTTGAAAGATCGTTACTAATGCCTCCATAATCACTTCGGCCTCCCCTTTCAGAACCCTGGAGTGTCATCCATTTGGTCCAGTTAACTTATGCACCTTTCAGCTTCCCAAGCATCTTCTCCTTAGTAATAGCTACTACACTCATTCTGCTCCCTAGCACTCTTGAATGTCTGGCATATTGCTGGTGTCTTCCACAGTGAACACTGATGCAAAATACTTATGATGTTCATCCAATGTTTCTTCATTCCCCATTATTACCTCTCTGTTGTAATTTTCCAGTGGTCAAATATTCACTCTCACCTCTTTTACTCTTTATACTGCATATCTGAAAAAAACTTTTGGAAGTTCAGTTTCATATTACATCTTTTCTCTCCTTATTGCTTCTTTAGTTGTCTTTACTTGTTTTTTAAAAGCTTTCCATTCCTCTAACTTCCCACTAATTTTTGCAATATTATACCCCCCTCTCTATTTGCTTTTACACTATCTTTGATTTCCTTTGCCAGCCAAAGTTGCCTCATCCTCCCTTTAGAATATTTCTTTGGGATTATCTATCCTACACCCTCTGAATTGCTCCCAGAAACTCCAGCCATTGCTGTCCTGCTATCATCCCTGCTAGTGCCCCCTTCTAATCCTGCTCCTCTCTCATGCTTCTGTAATTCCCTTTACTCCACTATAATACTGATACATCTGACTTTAGCTTCTCCCTCTCAAAATGCAGGGTGAATTCTATCATATTTTGATCACTGAGTTCTAAGGTTACCTTTACCTTAAGCTTCCTAATCAAATCTGGCTCATTGCTACAACTCCAATCCAGAAATGCCTTTTTCCTGGTGGGCTCAACTATAAACTGTTCATAGGCATTCTCCAAATTCCCTCTTTTGGGATTCAGTACCAACTTGATTTTCCCAATGTATCTGCAAATTGAAATCCCCCATGACTATCATTGCCCTTATTACATGACTTTTCTATCTCCCAATGTAATTTATACCCTACTGTTTGGAAGTCTCTTTGAAATTCCCATCAGGGTCTTTTCATCTTTGCAGATTCTTACCTCTACCTACAAGAATTCTACATCTCCCCATCCTATGTCACTTCTTTCTAAGGATTTGATTTAATTTTTTACCAACGGAGCAATCCCACCCTTATTCTTCCTCCAATTTGTTTGGTTTACCAGGACACCCAATTTCTAGAGAGAGATGTGGGAAATATTGAATAATGTGGGAAATAGCAAAATATATTCTAGAAACATGATGAAGGCTCACAATTCAACCCCAACCTGAATCATCTTTAGGAAGTAGTCCTCTGGAAAGCAACTACTTTTAAACTTTAAAAAAAAACACAAATGGAGGCAAGTTGGAGGAGAAAAATATTGGCATCTTGTTCTTACTGACTTTGAAGTCATAAAGTTAATGATACTTAACACGTGTCCAACTCAACTCCTGCCAGATACCTGTCCTGGCTGTCTTTTCAACCCTTCTCTCTACACCCACACTCTGGTCCTGGATGGAATCCTCACTTTTGTCAATAGTGATTTTCCAGGTAAAGTTAACCAGGCTTGGTTCCAACAAATGAGCACTGCTTTGCAAATCATATGCAGCCAGAATCCATGTTTTTACCATCTGTCTATATCAGCATGTTTCACCCAAGCCCTTTGGACTGAATTCTTTTGCCTCAGTTTTACAGCTAGGGATCAGGAGCCATCACTGTGAGATCCCAGTGTTCATAATGCTCCGAAGTTGTCACTGAAAGTGATTAAAGCATTTAATAATTTCAGCAGTCCTATTAGCCAAGCTGACACACTAGTAACTCATACCTGAGAAAATCTGCAGCTGCCGGAAATCCGAAGCAACACACAACATTGCTGAAGGAATTCAGCAGGACAGGCAGAATCTATAGAAAAGAGTGAACAGTCAACATTTTTGGGCTGAGACCCTTCATTGGGACTGGGGAGGAAGGGAAGGAGTACAAACTGGTGGGTGACAGGGGAAACCAAGTGAAGGGGAAGGTGGGTGGGTGGGAGATAAAGTGAGAAGGTGGGAGATAAAGTGAGAAGCTGGGAGGTGATATGTGGAAGAAGAAGGAATATAATAGAAGAGGAAAGTAGACCCTTATGTACACTGAATTACTTAATCTTCACAGTCTGGACTTACCAGAATCGGGCTGAAGAAATTCCTCCTCATCTCAGTTTTAAGGGGGCATCCCTTTACTCTGAGGCCATGCCCTTGCATCCTAGCATCTTCTACATCTTTAGTGGATGCATTAGTGATAATTTTTCAAAACTCGTTAGATTCTGGACTAGTTCCTGAGGATTGGAGGGTGGCTAATGTAACCCCACTTTTTAAAAAAGGAGGGAGAGAGAAACCGGGGAATTATAGGCCGGTTAGCCTAACGTCGGTGGTGGGGAAACTGCTGGAGTCAGTTATCAAGGATGTGATAACAGCACATTTGGAAAGCGGTGAAATGATCGGACAAAGTCAGCATGGATTTGTGAAAGGAAAATCATGTCTGACGAATCTCATAGAATTTTTTGAGGATGTAACTAGTAGAGTGGATAGGGGAGAACCAGTGGATGTGGTATATTTGGATTTTCAAAAGGCTTTTGACAAGGTCCCACACAGGAGATTAGTGTGCAAACTTAAAGCACACGGTATTGGGGGTAAGGTATTGGTGTGGGTGGAGAATTGGTTAGCAGACAGGAAGCAAAGAGTGGGAATAAACGGGACCTTTTCAGAATGGCAGGCGGTGACTAGTGGGGTACCGCAAGGCTCAGTGCTGGGACCCCAGTTGTTTACAATATATATTAATGACTTGGATGAGGGAATTAAATGCAGCATCTCCAAGTTTGCGGATGACACGAAGCTGGGTGGCAGTGTTAGCAGTGAGGAGGATGCTAAGAGGATGCAGGGTGACTTGGATAGGTTGGGTGAGTGGGCAAACTCATGGCAGATGCAATTTAATGTGGATAAATGTGAAGTTATCCACTTTGGTGGCAAAAATAGGAAAACAGATTATTATCTGAATGGTGGCCGATTAGGAAAAGGGGAGGTGCAACGAGACCTGGGTGTCATTATACACCAGTCATTGAAAGTGGGCATGCAGGTACAGCAGGCGGTGAAAAAGGCGAACGGTATGCTGGCATTTATAGCGAGAGGATTCCAGTACAGGAGCAGGGAGGTACTACTGCAGTTGTACAAGGCCTTGGTGAGACCACACCTGGAGTATTGTGTGCAGTTTTGGTCCCCTAATCTGAGGAAAGACATCTTTGCCATAGAGGGAGTACAAAGAAGGTTCACCAGATTGATTCCTGGGATGGCAGGTCTTTCATATGAAGAAATACTGGATGAACTGGGCTTGTACTCATTGGAATTTAGAAGATTGAGGGGGGATCTGATTGAAACGTATAAGATCCTAAAGGGATTGGACAGGCTAGATGCGGGAAGATTGTTCCCGATGTTGGGGAGGTCCAGAACGAGGGGTCACAGTTTGAGGATAGAGGGGAAGCCTTTTAGGACCGAGATTAGGAAAAACTTCTTCACACAGAGAGTGGTGAATCTGTGGAATTCTCTGCCACAGCAAACTGTTGAGGCCAGTTCATTAGCTATGTTTAAAAGGAAGTTAGATATGGCCCTTGTGGCTACAGGGGTCAGGGGGTATGGAGGGAAGGCTGGGTTCTGTGTTGGATGATCAGCCATGATCATAATAAATGGCGGTGCAGGCTCGAAGGGCCGAATGGCCTATTCCTGCACCTATTTTCTATGTTTCTATGTTTCTATCTTTTCCATGTCTACTCTGTCCAGCCCTTTCAGTGCCTGGTAGGTTTCAATGGGATCTTCCTCTCATTACTTTGCTTCTCTCAGTTTGGATTTGCCAAGTTCCTCAGTGTTTTTTGCTTTCATTTCTGATTTATTTTGGCATCTGTAATATTTAACTTTTTGAATCAGCCCAGCACTACGTTGAAAAATTGCTATGCGTTTAACCTATGCTGACTACAGTGAACACCTATGGATCACTCTTGTATGTCAAGAATTTTTTTTAGTGCAATTTATTTAAAACATCTTTCTACTTCGCTGTTTGTCTAAAATGATATGTTCAGAGAAGGTCGTGTATTTGATCATATGCAAACAAGTTTGTACCAAAATCTCAGAAAACTGAATTTTAAATAAAACTTTAACCTGGGTCAACATATGTATCCAAAACAGCAACACCTGACCAACTTACTGGTCCATCAGTAGGGACTCAACATACAGAACTGTGGAACTGCAGGTATAAATGTTTTATCTAAGTTAAGCAAGATACACATTAACAAAATGTACGTCACAATAACCAGTCTGCTCAAGTAAAATAATCAAATTCTTTAGGGTACAGAACATACAGTTTTATTATCAAAGCAAATGCAAAAATAAGAGAAAAGTAACAAAACGTTGAATGGAATGTAACATAAAACAGCAAAGTTCATTTAATCAATAAAAGAGGATTATTTAAAGCATTGAAACAACATCATGCTAATTGTAAAATAACTAGTTAAAATTAATTATTTTAACCTTCAGTGTCTAACACAAGAACAGAAAAAAAAGCCAGGAGTCAGGAGCTTCAGTCTCTCGAGTCTGCCTCACCTTTCAATAAGATTACAAGTGATCTAACCCAGGCCTTAATTCTGGTTCTGTGACTGATCCCCTCAGCCCTTGAAAACGTATCCACCTCAACTTTAAATATTTCCACAACTCTCTGGGGAAGAGAATTCTAAACAAGAAATTTCTACGTAGCTTGGTTTTAAACAATTGATCCCTTTTATTGGAATAATTTCTCCTTATTCTCCCACACATTCTGGCATTTTGCATATATCACCTATTCAATGCTTTCCCAGCACCCCATGCAACAAACATTGACAGGAACAAAATATGTCAAAAATTTCCTTTCAGCCAACCAATAAAAATACTGCAGCTATTTCATTGATAAAACATTTTTTTTAATGCGTGAAAACTGCTGAGGTTTAAAATAGCCCAAACTTTAAATTCCTACTCAGGATCTAATGCAGAAACAAAATCCTTTGTAAAGCAGTCACTATAATGCTAATAAGTTGTTCTACAGGAGGAATGGCCTCAATAGTATCTCACTGGTATTGTGCATGATTCTTTAATACTTTAATTTTGCTTGTATTCCACTTTACAGTTCTATGTCCCTTTTACTCACTTGCAAGGTGCAAATGATTGAGGCTCCAGGTTGTGTCAGTCTGGGGAAGGATAAGGACCAGCCACATAACTAGATCTGGAGAGATATCTGGGCCACATTATTTCAGGATGCTGGTTTCCCCAATCCACCAGGCAATAAGAAAATAAATATTATTTGACACAATATTCACTGTTACTGTTACAATAAGACAAAAGGGATTTGGACTGAGCCTTCACAAAGTCAATAAGCCAAACAGCCCTGTTCTGTGTCATAATAAGTATATACATGGAATTCCAGCTTCATTAATGAAATCTGTCTTCATTTCACTGTTGCCATGGTAGGTTTGAGACTCATTTCTGCGTCTACACTCCCGAATCCAGACCATGAGAGGTTAAGGGAAAATATTGCTCCCTCGTTCCTTCTAACGACACTTTTCAGGCTGAGAAGGTAAACCTGCGTTACATTGTGACATCTCTGGCTTATTACTCAGGCATAATATTTATATTTGAACAGCAAGCTCTTTGTGGCTCATTTTGCTTTTAATGTCAAGTTCCTCTCATCTTTTTATGACAGCAAAATTAAGTTATCTTAACTCAAAAGTAAGTCTGACATAAAGTAGGAAAACCTCCAAGAGGGCCACAACCTTGTCGTTAGGTTTGGAGACTTGCGTGCCTCATTGACCCGGAGAGCTATGTTGGCTGGAGTCAGGACTTTATGCTTTGGCTCTTGGTAGGGTCAAACTTGCCAAACAGGTCAAGGGGCAAAGGCCAGACTAAGAGTGGTCCACCGGTCCTCCAGGTTTGGGGATTCAGCTCAGGGCTAACAATCCTGACTGATAAAACAAAATTGTTCCGGATACAACAATGAAGAATCCTTCCACATCTGAGTGCAACAGTATTCGTGAGTCTCCACTTGGGACTTGCGTGACTGACAGCAGTGAAAACCGAGAGGAAGCTACTGACGTGATGAAGAACACTGCCAGAGATGGAGAATCTTCATTGCTGCCCTAAATGCCAGTGGTGTATTGGGCAGTAAGTAGAAAAAGCATAAACAAGGCGATTTTTATGGGTTCTTCTGTCTTGATAGAGCATTTGTAATTTAGACACTAGCATCCTGTGGTCTATCTCTGTTAACTGGGGTTTATAAGGAAAATGTCCCTGTCACTTCACTTTCTGAATAATCAGGAGAGGATTTACAAGAGTTCTGCTGTGGTTTGGTTAAGGTCCTGATGCAGCCTATATCTTTCATGATTTTCAACAGATCTTTTCGGAACTTTACTCCTATAAATGCATACAGCAGTGGGTTCAGACAAGAGTGCAGGAAAGCAATGCACTGTGTAATCTGGGTGGCAATGTCCAGGTTCTTGAGGGTTTGGCAGTCGGTTATTGTAATATTGATTGCATCCATGGCTTTCACGATTATGATGCTGTTGTATGGCAACTGAGAGAGGACAAAGACAGCTACCACAGCCCCTATCACTTTTATAGCTCGGTGCTTTTGAAAGCTTCTGGCCCGGAGAAGCTTCCAAACAATCATGGAATAGCAAACTGTCATGACAGCAAAAGGCAGGAAAAATCCAGCAGCCACCTGAACTGCAAACCCTGTGGCTTTCAGGTTCTTCTCCGGATAGACTGTAGAGCAACTTCTTCGGGTTTCATCCTGTGAGCTGAAGCAGAACTCTGGCAGAGACAACAGTACAGCAGTCACCCAGACAATTAGAGAGGTTAACTTGCTCTGAAGAAGTATTTTTTTCTTTGAACTCCGCGCTTTCACTGCTTTCACAATAGCAATGTAACGGTCAATGCTGATGCAGGACAACAACAAGATGCAGCTGAAGAAGTTGATCTTATAGATGCTGTTAGCTGTTTTGCACATGAAGTTTCCAAAGATCCATCCAGATATTTCATTCAGTGCCCAAAATGGCAGAGTGCAGAGGAAGAGGATGTCAGCAATAGCTAGGTTTAGGAGATAAACATCTGTCATGGTTTTGATCCTCTTGTAGTAAGCGTACAACACTACAACCAAGACATTCCCCACCAACCCTAAAAGAAACACAGAGAAGTAGAAAGGTGGAAGAAAATATTGGGCAAATTGTCGGACTTCTGATTTTATGCACATTCCACTTGATTCTTCATCATAGTCATAGTATTCTGTGGTATAGGTCAAGGTAGGGAAGGTTAAATCTTGGTCCTTGTCAGCTCCGGCCATGTTCTCTCCTGCAATTGAACAGATCACCAGTTAACCAACCACAGTGACAAATGGAATCAAAGAACCATAGACCACGGTGACCATTTATGGAAAGATGCAGCAAAGATTCTCACATGTGATTAATTTCTTGGAATAGCTCGTATAGGCTGGACCAAAACCAGGCGGGGTTATATCTTTTCAGGTTATTTTAGACTCAGTGGGCTGAACACCCTGTTTCTGTGCTGTATATTTCTATAACCCGGATATAGCAAAGGAATTTTACTTTTTCAGCATTAATAGTTTGGCTGTAAAGTAAATTACAACTTCCCCTATTGTTAAATTATCTAATCATTAGGCTAGTGAGCTGTTTACTTGTTACCTGTGCTGCACACTACATGCATTTTGGATTATATTTTATTAACTTATTTATGGTAATATTTTGGTTTTGTGTGATCTATGTTTCGTGGGATGAACATTGTTTCATTTTGTTCTATACATGTACAATCAGGCAACAATAAACCTGAAGCTGAACTTATTTTATTGCCATATACACCAGGAAACAATGAAACCCTTTGCTCGTGTGAAGCTTACAGAGTAAACAGTATTCTTGGTTATAATAGATACAATGACAAGTGCAAAACGGTAGAATGATGCAGAGATTGCAGAGCAGTCTGAAGTAATAAAAACAGAAAGGCTGGAGTGACAATAACATAATTAACAAGCAAGGTAGAATTAAGAGTCCAAAAACATGACAGCGTCACCAGGAGGAGGATGTGGAAGAAGTTATTGATCCAAGAGTCCATTAGCAACAAGCAAGATGCTGCTCTTTACATCTTATGTCAATATAATACAACTTCCCCCTACGTTTTGTTCAAGTGACCTGATCTCTCTCTCCCTCAGTGCTGTTGGCGGATGGTGCTGGAGCAAGGTAATCAACACAGATTGTAGATTTGGACTCTAATTCAGTTTTTATAACCATATAACAATTACAGCACGGAAACAGGCCGTCTCGGCCCTTCTAGTCCGTGCCGAACTCTTACTCTCACTTAGTCCCTCCGACCTGCACTCAGCCCATAACCCTCCATTCCTTTCCTGTCCATATATCTATCCAATTTAACTTTAAATGACAACATCAAACCTGCCTCAACCACTTCTGCTGGAAGCTTGTTCCACACAGCTACCACTCTCTGAGTAAAGAAGTTCCCCCTCATGTTACCCCTAAACTTTTGCCCTTTAACTCTCAACTCATGTCCTCTTGTTTGAATCTCCCCCACTCTCAATGGAAAAAGCCTATCCATGTCAACTCTATCTATCCCCCTCATAATTTTAAATACCTCTGTCAAGTCCCCCCTCAACCTTCTACATTCCAAAGAGTAAAGACCCAACTTGTTCAACCTTTCTCTGTAACTTAGGTGCTGAAACCCAGGTAACATTCTAGTAATTTTATGATGTGTTCAATTTCTAATTCTAGTTCTGCTTGCTCTTGTTACAACTTCTGAATCAGGGCAGCCTTCAGACAATGAACCCTGAGCTGAACTGAATGTGCCTTTTGATACTCGGTTTTATATTCTGGGTTTTTGCTTTTTTTTTAACATGGGGGAGGTGGGCTGATGTTTGATGATTTTCTTTGAATGGGTTGGTTCCATGGTTCTTTTTTGTTTGGTGACTGTCTGTGGGGACTTCAGGATTGTATACTGCTTACATACTTTGATAATAAAAGCCCTTCGTATCTTTGAATTTACAATGTGCTGTTGAAATTCAGGATAAAGTAGTATTAAATTGACAAAACACATATTGCCATTATGTAATTGGGCAGCACGTAGCATAGTGGTTAGCACAACACTATTACAGCTAAGGCTGTTCCGGAGTTCGGAGTCTTGATTTTGTTATAGAACACCTCTAATCCCTCATGGCTGGTGTCTGTGTGCAGTACATATGGCAACTGGGGGTTTGCAAAGGCCAGCACAATTCAGCAACTCTTTCAGCAGCTGAAAGTCCTCTTCATATTTTGTATGCCATCTTTCCCCAAAAGGCTCCAAAGGGCAAAGATAAACTTGTCGCCTTCTCCTTTCGTTCTTCTTCCTTTCTCCCCGAGGGAGGGTAACCACACAGAAGTTGGTTTAAAGGGTGGCTTACTCTGTAGTCCTTCACAAGTCTCTGGTAGTACCTAGAGAGTCCAAGGGCACTCACATTGTTGGGACTTAGTTATGTGGTTACTGCCTCCATCTTGGACAAAACTATAGCCACTCCATCCTGTGAGATTATGTGTCTGACATAGTTGACTGACATCTTACAAAACTGGCATTTGCCCAGTGACAGTTTTAACCCTTCATCTTTCAGTGGTCTAGCACCTTCGTGCTCCTCCAGTGTGGACCTGAATGCTATGAGATCATCCAAGTACACCAGTACGTGGAGCAAGTTCATGTCTCCAAGTCTTCTCCATGACACCTTGGAAAGTAGCCGGTGCTCTTGATATGCTCTGGGGCATTTTATCAAAATGAAAGAATCCAAGTGGACATATCAATGTCGTCTTCTCTTTACCAGCTTCATTCATGGGTATCTGATAATACCCACTCCTTAGATCCAATGCACTGAACCATTTTGCTCCACTCAGGCAGGCCAGAGCATCCTTGATCCATTGAACAGTATATCATTCAGGGACTGTACGTCTGTTCAGTGTCTGATAATCGACACACATTCGTACCTTCCCATTCTTCTTCCTCACCACTGCTATGAATGACACACAGGGACTTCTGAACTCAGTGATAATCCTAGCTTCCCTCAGGTGAAAATCTTCCACCTCTGCCGGTGCGAACGGTTGAGACCTCTCTCTAAACATCACTCTAATAGTGTGGTGAATACTAATGGAGCAACCCATATCAAATTCATCAGTAGAAAAGACATCTCTGAGCTTCAACATCTTCTCTGTCACTTTCCTTTTCCATCCCTCGGGTACCAGGAAGTCACCAAAGTTGAATGACTTTGGTGTTATCTTTTTCCAATCCAGGAGACTGTCGGACATCCAGTTTTCTTACAGGAAAACTGCCCTCACAGGGGAAGATGTGCCAGTAGCACCCCACATCTGAGGTTAACCTCTCCCTCTGAGGTGATCCTGACAATCACTGTCACCCTATTTGCGTGGACAGCTGAAGATTTCTGTGGTTCTGTAGTTTCCCGTCACTCTAGCTACTTCCCCAGGATGTAACATGATGGGTTTGGACTGGGTGTACCACACAGTTTCTCGTTTATGCTCATCATCCTGCTTGGGAACTTGCACTTTCTCGAAAGCAGCTCTGAACACGGGCAGATAGACAAGGTTTTCAAAAAATTTATACAGAAATAAGTGGAAAATTAGGATTGCTCCTGAGAGCTGATGGGCTGAATGGCCTCCTTCTTTAACATAGGGAAATATGAGTAATATAAGAACATGAGAAATTAAAGGGCGGACAGAGATGAATTAGCACATGAATTACAGAGTTAGGAGACTAGGCTGAAGACAAAGACCTCAGTGATGGAACAATTAGGTATGGAGATTATCAGTGGTCAGGATTTGTTTTTATATGTTTATTAGACAATTTTGAAATACTTCACCAACCCAGCATTTATTGGCCAAATATAACTGCCCTTGCAAAGATGTTGCTGGGCAGCATCTTTGAACTATCTCAATCCTTCTGAACAAATTGTTGAGGAGGGTTTTCCAGGAATTAAACTAGACGACAATAATGTTATTGTCAGCTTGGAGGGGAACTTGCAGTTGGTGGTATTTCCATGTGCCTCCTCCTGGTGGAGGTGGTGGTTTGGGTGTTGCTGTTGGAGTGCCCTGAGCAGGTACAGTATGAATTTGTAGACGGCACAGACTGGGCATTGTGGTGGAGGGAGTTTAGGGGGTAGACAGGTTACCAGTCATTAGGATGCTGCATCCTGGATGGTGCAGAATGCCTTGGGAATTATTGGCACTGCACTAGCCAGTCCAGGAGAGTGTATTCCATCGTGCAGTCCACATGTGCACGTAATTGACAGAAAGGGTTTGGAGTGCCAGGAGGTTAGTTACTTGTTGCAGGATATATAACCTCCAACCCACCTCGTAGCCATAGGTACATATGTATCTGGTCCATTTGAGTTTCTGGTCAATGATAACCGCAGGGTACTAGTGATAGGAGACTCAGTGATAACATTGTCACTGAGTAGATTGTTAGACTCTCTGTCACTGTTACCAGCCCTGAATGTTGTCCAGATCTTGCTGCAGACAAGCATGGGCAGCTTTACTTGTTAATGAATGAGGAATGGAAAGGAACATTTGCAATCATTGGCAAACATCTTCACTCCTGATCTTTTGAGGTAAGTGGTTTCGGACAACGGCCATGAGGACATAGAAGAGAGAACTGTACAGTGCAGTAGTGGCCCTTCAGCCCACAATGTTGTGCTGACATTTCAACCTACTCCAAGGTCAATCTAATCCTTCCCTCCTACATAGTTCTCAATTTTTCTATCATCCATGTGCCAATGTAACAGTCATTTAAATTTCCCCGATGTATCCACTTCTGCTGCCACCTGACACTCACTTAGCACTTCGTGTAAAAAATAATCTATCTCTGACACCCCCGTTACACTTTCTTCCAATCACATTAAAATTATACCTCTTGTATTACCCATTTCTGCTTTGGGAAATAGTCACTGACTGTTCACTCTATCTAAACCTTATCATTATATACTCCTTTATCAAGTCACTTCTCATTCCCTTTCTCTCTAAAGAAAAAAGCCATAGCTCTCACAATTCATCCTCATGAGACATGCTCTCTAACCAGGCAGTATCCTGGTAAATCCCCCCTGCACCCTTTATAAACTTCCACATCCTTCCTATGAAGAGACAAGCAGAACTGAAGACAACGCTGCAAGAGTGCTTGAAGCAGAATGTTATAGAGCTGCAACATCACCTCACAGCTTTTAAACTCAACCTCTGACCCAGGTTCAAGAGCAAGGGACGGCTGACGGTTTGGACATGAGGAACGGGCCAGTTCAGCTCACTGCTCCATGAGGTTTACTTGCCTCTGCACTGAACTGAGGGTGTGGCCTGCGACTACCAGGCTCCTGATTGGCTGTGACTGACTCTGCACTGAACTGCGGGTGCGGCCTGCGACTAACGGGCTCCTGATTGGCTGTGACTGACTCTGCACTGAACTGAGGGTGTGGCCTGCAACTAACGGGCTCCTAATTGGCTGAGACTCTGCACTGAACTGAGGGTGTGGTCTGCAACTAATGGGCTCCTGATTGGCTGAGACTCTGCACTGAACTGAGGGTGTGGTCTGCAACTAATGGACTCCTAATTGGCTGAGACTCTGCACTGAACTGAGGGTGTGGTCTGCAACTAATGGGCTCCTAATTGGCTGAGACTCTGCACTGAACTGAGGGTGTGGTCTGCAACTAATGGGCTCCTGATTGGCTGAGACTCTGCACTGAACTGAGGGTGTGGTCTGCAACTAATGGACTCCTAATTGGCTGAGACTCTGCACTGAACTGAGGGTGTGGTCTGCAACTAATGGGCTCCTGATTGGCTGAGACTCTGCACTGAACTGAGGGTGTGGTCTGCAACTAATGGACTCCTAATTGGCTGAGACTCTGCACTGAACTGAGGGTGTGGTCTGCAACTAATGGACTCCTAATTGGCTGAGACTCTGCACTGAACTGAGGGTGTGGTCTGCAACTAATGGGCTCCTAATTGGCTGAGACTCTGCACTGAACTGAGGGTGTGGTCTGCAACTAATGGGCTCCTGATTGGCTGAGACTCTGCACTGAACTGAGGGTGTGGTCTGCAACTAATGGACTCCTAATTGGCTGAGACTCTGCACTGAACTGAGGGTGTGGTCTGCAACTAATGGGCTCCTGATTGGCTGAGACTCTGCACTGAACTGAGGGTGTGGTCTGCAACTAATGGACTCCTAATTGGCTGAGACTCTGCACTGAACTGAGGGTGTGGTCTGCAACTAATGGGCTCCTAATTGGCTGAGACTCTGCACTGAACTGAGGGTGTGGTCTGCAACTAATGGGCTCCTGATTGGCTGAGACTCTGCACTGAACTGAGGGTGTGGTCTGCAACTAATGGGCTCCTGATTGGCTGTGACTGACTCTGTGGCTGAGGGCTCTCTTTCCTTAACTTAAGTTCTGATGCTATTTGCTTAGTTTTATTGTTTGCATGTTTTGTTTCTTTTCTCTCTGCACATTGGGTGTTTGACAGTCTTATTTTTTTAATAGGTTCTATTGGGTTTCTTTGTTTTGTGGGTGCCTTTAAGGAGGCAAATGTCAAGGTTGTATGTAGTATACACACTTTGATAATAAATGTTCTTTGAACTTTGAACTCATCCTCCAAATAATGGTCAAACACACTTAATAGCCCCATCAACTTGAGTGAAAACTTTGAGGGATCTATGGACGGGGACCCCAATGATCCCAATGTCCCTCCACACTGCTAAGAATCTTGCCATTAATCTTGTACCCTGCCTTCAAGTTTGACCTTCCAAAGTGTATCACTTCACTCTTCTGATTAAATTCTATCTGCCACTTCTCAGCCCAACTCTGCATCCTGTCAATGTCTCATTGTAACCTACAACAGCCTTCTACACTATCCACAGCAATCTTTGTGCCATTTGCAAACTTACTAACCCATCCTTCCACTTCCTCATTCAAGTCCTTTATAAAAGCACAAAAACCAGGAATCCTAGAATAGATCCCAGCAAAATATCACTGGTCACCAACTTCAAGGCAGAATATATTCCATCTGCTACCACCCTCTGCCTTTTGTGGCAAGCCAATTCAGTATCCACACAGCTAAATTTCCTTGGATACCTTAGTAAAATCCATATACACCACATCTTCTTATCTATTTTCATCAATGTGTTTTGTTACTACACCAAAGAACTTCTCCAAATGCGCATAAATCCTATCTCCAAGAATCCCTTCCAATAGTTTGCCCTCCACTGCTGTAAGACACACTGGTCTGGCATTCCTCGGATTATCCCTATTATCTTTCTTGAATGAAGGCATAACATTTGGTATTGGTAATACTCCTGTAGCCAGTGAGGACACAAAGATATCTACAAATGTGCAGAAATACCTTCCTTCACTTCCTGTAGAAACCTAAGGTATATCCTTTCTGGCCCTGGGGATTTATCTATCCTAATGTTTTTCAAAGGTTCCAGTACATTTCCGGTTTCACTTCTAGGGCACCATCGAGAAAGGTGACTCGTGTGGCAGATCCTATGGAAACTATCAAATACTGTCCTCTCAGGCTGCTACAGCTGAAAACCACAGGTGTATCTAAGGTCTGGACAGTTAGTAACGATGTTTTAATGTGATTAAGCAATCTATTGCTGCTCAAAACCGACAGAAATAGATCACACTTTGGTCAGCTCACTGTCCCTTTAAAGATAGTGGCAGAAGAGAAGTTGTTGTGCTGGGCTAATGGTGCATTTTTCAAAAAATGAGGTTTTCAATTCTCAATACCAACTGTCTTTCTGGGAACTGTACAATCTCTGATAAATAAAATTGAAGATCTCAGAGCTAGGGTGCTGTATCAGATGGACATGAGGACCACTTGCGTCTTTTGTTTCATAGAATCTTGGTTATCCCCTTCCATTCCGAACGCAATGATTCAGATCGATGGTTTCACAATGCACTGCCAAGATAGGACTGCTGTGTCATTTAAAGCCAAGGGTGGGTGGGGTGAGGGGTGTTTGCTTCATGATCAATTCCTCATGGTGTACAAACATGGTGGTGCTGCCCCAGTCTGGCTCACCAGACCTGGAACATCTCGCAATCAAGCCATTTTATCTGCCATGGGAGATGTCAATGACCACTTTGGTAGTAGTATATATTCCATCTCAGGCTAATAGCAAATAAGCTCTAGATGAACTGATCAATCTGATCAACAGGCATGAAACAGCACATCCTGATATCTTCTAGATTTTAACCAGGCCAGATTGAAAAAGTCTGTAAATAATTATCACCAATAAATCACTTGTAGTACCAGAGGAACCAACACACTGGCCACTGTTACACCACAATCGAGAGCGCTTACTATGCTATCCCCTGTCCACTTCGGGAAGTCTGATCACCTGGCTGTACTTCTACTCCCTGAGTATTGGCAGAGACTGAAGACTGCAGCATCAATAGTGAGGACCAAGAAGATGTGAACCAGGGAGGCACAGGAGTGCTTACAGGACTGGTTTGACTATTCAGGGATTCATCTTCAAGTCCGAATGAGTACAACACAACTGTCAATGACTTCATTAAAACCTGTGTGGGTAAGTGTGTGCCTATGAGAACATACCGTACATACCCAAATCAAAAGCCATGGATGAACCAGGAGGTTCGTAGTCTGCTGAGAGCTAGATTTGAGGCATTCAAGTCTGGTAACCCAGGCCTGCAGAAGAAGGTATGACTTGTGGAGGGCTATTTCAGAAACAAAGAGACAATTCCGAGAGAGGTTGGAGGCAACATCAGAAGCACGTCAACTCTGGTAGAGTTTGCAGACCATTACTTCCTACAAACAAAATCCCGACATCATGAATGGCAGTGATGCTTCACTACCAAATGAGCTCAATGCCTTTTATGTTGGCTTTGAAAGGGAGAATAAAACCACAGCTATGAGGATCCCTGCAGCACCCGGTGACCCTGTGATCTCTGTCACGGGGGCCGATGTCGGGCTGCCTTTCAGGAGGGTGAGTGCTCACAAGGCAGCAGGGCCTGATGGAGTACCTGGTCGGGCTCTGAAAACCTGTGCCATCCAACTGGCAGGGGTGTTCAAAAACGTTTTCAATCAGTCAGAGGTTCCCACCTGATTCAAAAGGGCAACCATTATACCAGTGCCCAAGAAGAGCAGTGTGAGGGGCCTTAATGACTATCATCCAGTAGCACTCACAGCTACAGTGATGAGATGCTTTGAGAGGTAGGTCAGAGCTAGAAGCAACCCCTGCCTCAGCAAGGACCTGGACCCACTGCAATTTGCCTATCACCAGAATAGGTCCACAGTGGATACGATCTCGTTGGCTCTCCAGCCGGCCTTGGATCACCTGGTGATATTAAACCTGATTCTGACATTCTCAATCTTAATGTCAATATATTCCAGCATATTAACATGTTCTACGCTGTCTTCACATTTGCCAAGGACCCTCTCATTGGTGAATACTGAAGAAAATTATTTATTAAGGGCCTCCACTACCTTTTCCGACTCCCAAATCCATTTTCTCTTATATCCCTGATTGGTTCTACCCTCACTCTAGTCATCCTCCTGTTCTTCACATACACATAGAATGCATAGAGATTTCCTTAATTCTATTCACCAAGGCCTTCTCATGTCCCCTTCTAACTCTCCCAAGTTCCTTCTTCAGGTCCGTCCGGGCTACCTTATAACTCTCCAGAGCCCTATCTGATCCTTGCTTCTGTTATGATTTCATAACGTACCAGCAGCAAGAGATGACAAATTGGGTCGGGGTTTTTTTTAGATTAGATTATGAGGACACGCAGTCCTCTTTTATTGTCATTTAGTAATGCATGCATTAAGAAATGATACAATGTTCCTCCAGAATGATATCACAGAAACACAAGACAAACCAAGACTAAAAAAAAACTGACAAAAACCACATAATTATAACATATAGTGACAACAGTGCAAAGCAATACCGTAATTTGATAAAGAACAGACCATGGGCACAGTAAAAAAAAGTCTCAAAGTCTCTCGAAAGTCCCAACATCTCACGTAGATGGTAGAAGGAAGAGAAACTCTCTTCCCACCATGAACCTCCAGTGCCGCAAAATTGCTGATGCAGCACCCTGGAAGCACCCGACCACAGCCGACTCTTGAGTCTGTCCGAAAACTTCGAGCCTCTGACCAGCCCTCCAACAGCAAGCACCGAGCACCACCTCTGCCGAGCGCTTTGACCCCAGCCCTGGCAACAGGCAACAGGCAAAGCTGAGGATTTGGGGCCTTCCCCTCCGGAGATTCTCGATTGCACAGTAGCAACGGCAGCGAAGCAGGCATTTCAGAAGTTTCTCCAAATGTTCCTCCATGTTTCTCACATCTGTCTCCATCAAATCAGGATTGTGCACGGTACCTACTTACAAATATGATATCATTTCGTAGCAGCTGCGCATGCTGCGTCGCGCCGCCATCTTCTCCTCCCCTCCTTAATATATATTAAAAAGTGGGTTTAATATTAAAACCACTATATTTATTTACATCTACTCAAAATATAGGTGAGGGGAGAGACTTGTGGATTCACAGGGCAGTGATGAGGTAATCACGACGAATTCCAAAGATTCCATGGCTAGTGAACGAAGAAACGGTTACTGAAGATCCCAACTGAGGAATACTGTTCCGAAGTTCACGAAGAACTATTCCACAAAGTGACTGTCACGAAATCCACACCCATGGATCATACGAAGGACAGACTCATCTCCACAATGCACAGTGTGCTGCTGATTAACCCAATCCTTTGGGTACGGGTAAGCAATAGACTTTATCCTTCTCAATCGTGAGCTGTTCCCGGATAGCCCAAAGCCTGCAATATTCACTCTCTCTCTCTTTCCTTCTACTCCTTCTCAGCACTGTTCACATTTCTTTTATACCGTCGGCATACGTCATAAGGTAATGCTCACAGAAATGAAACTGTGGACCCTCAGTAAAACGAATCTGGGGACACGTGACTCCCACAGAAAACGAAATTATGGACTCCCAGGAAAATAAAACTGTGGACACGTAACACTTCATAAACCTTAAATATTCTTCCTTCTTCCTATTGACTAGATGTTCCACATCTCCTGTCAACCATGATTCTTTCACGTTGCCATTCCTTCTCTGTCTCAATGGGATAGATCTGTCCCAAACCCCATGCAAGTGCTCCCTAAGCAACCGCTACATTATTGTTGTACATTTCCATGAGTATATCTGTTCCCAATTTATATTCCCAAGCTCCAGACCAAAAGCATCATAATTCACCTTCCCCCAGTTAAATACTTTTCCATACTGAAACCCTGGTGGTTATAGTTATTGCTAATCTCTGACAACCAAGACCACCTTTGTATGTGTGTGGTTAGGTTCCAAACTTAGAGTACTTTCCCTTAAAGAGGTTCATTTTACAAGGGCTACTCACTACCACTGGCAGTCAATTGACAAGGGAGCTCACTTTCAGTTCTGGAACTTAGACCATTGTTTGGACCATGACTGTGAGACCTTGTTCTGGAGAAGCCCACTGGACGTTGCTAAGTGTTATTTGACTGTCCACACCTTGTGATCTGACAACACGATGACAGCACTCTAGAAAATGCAGTTCCTCAATTTCTCCTTCATTACTTGAGTCTTGTTCTCCTTATCCTTACTGAATCTGTGGCAGTCTCTACGGATTCAGCATTTTCTCTCTGTAGATTTAAAGAGCAAAGAAAATCCTACAGCCAGGTCAGTTTGCAGTGGTTGAAACGGGGCACTCATTTGCAGATTTTGGGATTCAGATTCTGGATTCAATAAACTTAGAACAGTACAACACAGGAACAGGCACAGCAGCCCCCCATGTCTGTAACAACCATGGTGCCAATTTAAGCTAAACCTATTCCCCCCCTCCCCCCACATATAGACATGCAAGTACAAGTGACTTTTAAACACCACTATCATACATGCTTCCACCACTACCTCTGGCAATACATTCTAGACAACGACCACTCTGTGCAGATTCTTAACTTGCACGTCTCCTTTAAACATTCTGCCTCTGATCTTAAGTCTTTACCCTCTAGTATTTTACATTTCTACCCTAGGAAAAGACTGACTATCTACCCTCTCCATGCCTACCACAATCTTATAAATTTCTGTCAGGACAACCCTCAGCCCCTGATGCTCCAAAGAAAAATAATCCCAGTTTGTCTAAACTCTCCTTCTGGCTAATATTCTCTAAACTAGACAGCCTTCTAATGAAGGCTTTGATAAATTTCACTCCACTAATTGAAATTCTTAACTTTTTAAGGAATTATTTCAACCAGATAAATGTACAACAATTCTGCAGGAGTTAACACTTGGTATAAATTAAATTATTCTTTCCATAATTCAGTCTTCCCTTTGTATAATATATTTTCCTCAAATAAATTTTGTATGTTTTCAAACATCTGAATTTAATTTCAATCTGGCAAAAGCAGTGAGACATCTATTCTTCCAACAGGTTGTTCAAGTATTTACAGTGTGAAATATCTCTATTAGAAATTAATTGTATGGTAACAAATGGAATGTATTAAACATCCTCCAGAGCTAGGCTAGAAATAGTGGCTGGGTGGAAAGTCATTCTGAAATATGATTAAAATCAAAATCAGACAAGACTTCCAGCTCCAGCTTATGTAGAATGAGGTGTGGTTTTTGGCTTAAGTTTTCTTAAGGTGCTAAAACGCCCAGCGAGTTTCTGAGTCACTTGCTCTCTAAAATCACAAGAACCTATGTCAAAAACTTCCCTGTTTCGTTACTCCAACAGTAGTAAAAACCTAGTACATACTTGTATTTAAAGTTGTGGAAGCCCTTCGGAGTAAATGAATTCCCTGACTGTCTGTACAAATTGCTTTTGGCTATGTACGAATCCTAACCTTTGAATGCGTTGGCTGCATGTGATAAGGATTTAACAGGCAGATCCTGGAAGCTCACATGTGTGGACCTTTGAAGTTGATGAGCTTGTGATAGAGACTATTCAGCCTGAATGTCTAATACCAAAGGGCATGAAGTGAAGGTGAGAGGGGATAGGTTCAAGTGGGTGTGAGGGGTAAGATTTTTTACTCCGAAAGGGCTGGATGCCTGGAATGCACTGCCTGGTATGGTGGTAGAGGCAAATACATCAAGAGACGTTTGCATAGGCACATGGATGAAAGGAAGATGGAGGGATATGGACATGGTGTAGTGTGTGGGTGTTTTTGATCTGCTTTTTAACCTGTTCGGCTCAACATTGTGCTGTTCCTGTGCTGTACCGTTCTATGTTCTAAGACACATCATATTCATGCTGTTGAATAAGTTGCCTGATCCAATCCCATTGCCCAGCACTGGGTCAGTACCCTGCTGCTGATGGTTCTTCAAGTCCACACCAATACATATCTCCCCCACCCTTTCAGGCAATTGGACCCAGACCCACACTACTCTATGAGTAAAAAAAACCTTTCCTATTCTCCCTTCCAATTATTCCAAGAAATAGTTTAAAACCTCACTTCTTTGGTTTGACCTTCCTGCTAAGGGAAATGTCTTTTCATTTACCACAGTGATTCTCAAGGGGGCAGTTATGTGTCCTAAGGGGACGTTAAGGTAAATAGAAGTTGTCGGGGGGGAGGAGGGAGGGTAGTAAGCAGCACCCTAACTTGAGGCACGAGACCTGACCGACCGTGCCAACTCACCGCATTGGCCAACATCCGATAGGCATTCCCATTTATCCATTAATGATGGATAAATACGTACAGTACAATCTCTGAGTCTGAAGGTGGTGAAGCCTCGAATTCTGATCCTGCGAAGAAACGGAAACTATAGAAAGTGTGTCAATATAATGTTATGTACCTGGAGTATTGTTTTATCCCATTACCGTCAGATCAGTGATGAACCAGGAGGTACATCCCCTGCTGGGTATGTGGCATTCAAGTCTGGTGACCCAGATCTGTACCAAAACACGAGGTATGACTTGCACAGGGCTATTTCGAGGGCAAAGAGACAATTTCGAACGAGGTTGGAGGCAACATCGGATACATGTCAACTCTGGCAGGGATTGCAGGATGTTACATCCTACAAAGCGAAACCAAATAACATGAATGACAGTGATGATTCACTACCAGGTGAACTCAACGCCTTCTATGCCCACTTTGAAAGAGAAAATATAACTATAGCTGTGAAGATCCCAGCTGCACCCAGTGACCCTGTGATCTCTGTCTTGAAGGCAGATGTTAGGCTGCCTTTAAAGAGGGTGGACCCTCGCAAGGCCTGAGGTCCCGATGGAGTACCTGGTAAGGCTTTGAAAACCTGTGCCAACCAACTGGCAGAAGTATTCAAGGGCATTTTCAACCTCTCACTGCTACGAGCGGAAGTTCCCACTTGCTCCAAAAAGGTAACAATCATACCAACGCCTAAGAAGAATAATGTGAGCTGCCTTAATGACTATCTCCCGGTAGCACTCACATCGACAGTGATGAAATGCTTTGAGAGGTGGTCATGACTAGTCTGAACTCCTGCCTCAGCAAGGACCTGGACCCATTGCAATTTGCCTATCGCCACAATAGGTCAACAGCAGACGCAATCTCTTCACATGGCCTTAGACCACCTTGACAATACAAACACCTATATCAGGATGCTGTTCATTGACTATAGCTCAGCATTTTAATACCATCATTCCCACAATCCTGATTGATAAGTTGCAGAACCTGGGCCTCTGCAACTGGATCCTTGACGTCCTAACTGGAAGACCACAATATGTGTGGTTTGGCGACAATATCTCCTCCTCACAGACGATCAATACCGGTGCACCTCAGGGGTGTGTGCTTAGCCCACTGCTCTACTCTCTCTATACCCATGACTGTGTGGCTAGGCATAGCTCAAATACCACCTCTAAATTTACTGATGATACAACCATTGTTGGTAAAATCTCAGGTGGTGACGAGAGGGCGTACAGGAGTGAGAAATGCCCACTAGTGGAATGGTGCCACAGCAACAACCTGGCACTCAATGTCAGTAAGATGAAGGAGCTGATTGTGGACTTCAGGAAGAGTAAGACGAAGGAACACATACCAATCCTCATAGAGGGATCAGAAGTGGAGAGAGTGCAGTCTCAAGTTCCTGGGTGTCAAGATCTCTGAGCATCTAACCTGATCCCAACATATCGATGCAGCTATAAAGAAGGCAAGACAGTGACCATACTTCATTAGGAGTTTGAAGAGATTTGGTATGTCAACAAAAACACTCAAAAACTTCTATAGATTTACCATGGAGAGCATTCTGACAGGCTGCATCACTGTCTGGTATTGGTGGTGAGGGTGGGGGGAGGGGCTACTGCACTGGATGGAAAGAAGCTGCAGAGGGTTGTAAAATTAGTCGGCTCCATCTTGGGTACTAGCCTACAAAGCACCCAGGACATCTTCAAGGAGCGATGGCTCAGAAAGGCAGCGTGCATTACTGAGGACCTCCAGCACCCAGGGCATGCCCTTTTCTCACTGTTACCATCAGGGAGGAGGTACAGAAGCCTGAAGGCACAAACTCAGCAATTCAGGAACAGCTTCTTCCCCTCTGCCATCCAATTCCTAAATGGACATGAACCCATGAATACTACCTCACCTTTTTAATATATAATATTATTTCTGTTTTTACACGATTTTAATCTATTCAATATACATACGCTGTAATTTATTTATTCGTTTATTTATTTCTTCTTCTATATTACGTATTGCATTGAACTGCTGTTGCTAAGTTAACAAATGTCACGACACATGCCGGTGATAATAAACCTGATTCTGATTCTCATTCCCCATGTGTGTTATTTGTAATGCTGTACTGTCTTATGAAGGCATGAAACCATCAAGACTGCAGGAACACTTCTGTAAAAGACACCCTGAAAAGGCTACTTATGGTATTTCTCAGTTCCAGAAAAATGAAAGAAGCATTTGAAAAGTGTTACATACTCGAGTCATTCGCCAAGAAAGCTAAAAATGACCTAGATAATGGTTTCATTGCTTCTTATAACATTTCCAAAATGATAGCAAAGTGTGGAAAATCTCATACAACTGGTGAAAGATTAATAATGCCTACTATATCAGAAGTGTTCACTACTGTTCTCACCAGTATTTTAAAATCAATTCCTCTGAGTGACATCTCTGTACCTCGTCGTATTGACAAAATGAGTGAAGACATTGAGTACCAACTATGCACAGAGCTCCAAAAACAAAATTTGGGATACAACTGCAGGAGTCAACTGTGCAAGACAACGAGGCATTGTTAATGGCATATGTATGGTTTATCAAAAATGGAAAATTTACGAAGTGATTCTCTTTTGTAAAAAGTTACGAACAAATATCAACTGAGAATCAATCTACAGTGAGCTCAAAGTGTATATTGATGATAGAAGTATTCCAATTAGAAACATAATTTCTTGTGCAACTAATGGAGCACCATATATGACAGGTTGCCATGCTGGTTTTGTGGCATTTATGAAAAAAGAAATTCCAAGTGTGTTTGCAATCCACTGTTTAACTTATCGTCAGTACTTTGCAGCCAAAAACCACAGCCAGTGACTTTTTTCTAACGTGACTCATTCAATATCTACTATAAACAAAATTAAAACTCATCCATTAAATAGCAGAATATTTCACCAGTTATGCCAAAATAACAATGAAGAGTTTGAATGCTTGTTTCTTCGCACTGAGGTACATTGTCTGTCAAAAGGCTGCTGTTTAAAATGTTTCTTTGATATTTTTGATACTGTGGTTGAATTTTTGCTCAAAGTCGATAAGAGTTTGGGAAACAAGACGAAACTTCCACTTTGAGATGTGGCATACTTAGCCTATCTGTATGACAAAGTGAACATTCTAAATATGAAACTACAGGGTGAGAATTTTAATTTAATCCAGTCAAAAGTACAGTGTCCACTTTTATCAGCAAATTGGAAATACGTAAGCAAAACATTAGGAGAAAAATTTTCTCACAGACACCCTGCATGGAAAGTATGGCACTCTCTTGCATGGTCCGTGATTTGCAAGAGTACTGCTTATACCTGCAGTCTCTGAAGAAAGATTTTCAGATTCAATTCAAAGATTTGAATGATCTGGAAATTCTTGTCAGGGTAATTAACACATTTCTTTGCAAGGTGGAAAAACAGGAAGACAGCTTGCAAGAAGAAATGATCAAAATTCAGAATGATGTAAAAGCAAAAATGTCAGCTTTTGCGGTATGTGGCTGCACTGTCATATGAGGTTTCCTGGTCTTGAAGAGCCAAACTGCTCCTCATTGCATTTCAATCCACTTAACTTGTTGAAAGAGGCTTCAGTGTAGTGAACTACGCACTCACAAAAAAACCGCTTGGACATTGTTACGCATGAGGACTTAAGGCTTTTGCTGTCACAACTTGAACCAGATATTTCAACTCTTGCTAAAATCCATCAAGCTCAAGGATCACATTAATATTGAAGCAGCTGTACAGAGCACAGGTATTGTGTAAGATAAGTTTAAAGACAAATAAAAATTTCAAGCAAAATAATTTTTCTCATATTAGCATATGATAGACATGTTTTTACACTATGGGAGCGCTGGAAATTATATTGTGACTGAGAGAGGTATTGCCAAGTATGAAGGTGCATTGGGGGGGTTTTGGCTAAAAAAGGTTGGGCAACACTGATATATCATATCCAGACCCCTGCTAAGTTCCTACAACATCTAAATTCCAATGGAACCAGCCCCAGGCCATCCACTCTCTTAGCTACAATTTTCCAGAAGCCAATTTACAAACATGTGGGATTCTGAGCTTTAGAACTAAAGTAATGCTCAAGCCCAAAGGAGGGCCAGTTAACTCATTGCCCAAAGGGATCTATCCAAGGATGGCTCCCAAACCCTCATCCAGAAGCTGAGCCACCCTCCAAGGGATTCTCCCCTGACTCTCCACTTGCGGTGCTTGTTCTATGTAGGCCCAGTGACTGGACAATGTCCCAGAAGGGTTGCCCCATACCTGAAATGCCTCTCTCTGCACACTTTCTCTGTATTAACGTGACGAGAGGCCTAGGTGAGAATGGTAAGGACCCAAGTGCCGAAGTATCCGAGACTAGAATTGAGGGTTCTTGACTAGATGCTAGATGAGGACCTGATGAGACTAGACAAGAACCCAGATGAGACAGAAATCCTAAATGCAATCGCAGACTGAACCAAAGTTGAGCTGACAATTGAGCCCCAAACAAGAGTTCAGGTGCTCTTTAAATATCAAAATTTTGGTGCCAATACATGGCCGCCAATTAGCAGAGCATGTCAGAATATTTAAAGGGACTACACCAGCTCACCATACTCTAGAGAATCGGAGCGTCTAGATCCCGGAGGCTGGTCAGTTAGGTGCGTAACGTAAAAATTAACGTATCAGACATAGACAACCCAAGTGGAAAAGCTCAGGCTTCATCCCACTCACAGTAAAATCTTATTCTTATTTTATTCTTTGTAAAACTTGCCTTTGCACAGTAAAGTACGGCTCTGCACCATCTACTGACAGGTGGATTGTGAAGTGGGGATGGCCTCTTACCACCAGAATAAACCCAGCACGGAGACAGCCTTTTGCAGGATCATTTTTTGTATGCTGCTCTATAACATTATCAGTGCATTTCAGTCATGCTATTGTACAAAAATCATCCTTAACAGCCCACCCAGGTTCTCTAATCAGTTTCATCACTGGGGTTACATGCTCCAATAGATCTTTTGTGAAAGGATGTTCAGTTAGGTGGTTTTCAGTTAAACATTGTGTTTTTCATTCAAACCACTGACACCCAAAGATTTACATCAGTCAGGTGCAGAGCTAGTAAGCACAAACCACAGGTTAGCCCACATCCTCAGCCATTTTAGAACTGGATCATCACATTTTGCAACACTTAATGTAAACAAGAAAACAGACTTAATTTGCCAGAGTATCACAAAACTTGTAAACAGGCTGGTACCTGGATGAGACTGACAATTATGAACTCTATCACCGTCCAGCTTTGCACCAGTTCTTGCCAGAGCCCAGTCTTTGCCCCAATGAAAATTATATTCATTCTCCACTACATCTTGTCACGTAAGAGACCAGACTATTAATTTGCTATATTCAGCCTCTGTAATGCAATGTCACCAGCGTTGGAGCTATCCAACGTGTCCATGCAGGAAATACTTTCACCTTACAGGAATGAAGTTGGATTCATAGGCCTCCCTCAGCCGGCAGTGCATTCTACAACAAGAAGCAGCCAAACTCAGTTTTCACCAGTCATCAGAGTAAGGATTTCACTTTTTTGAATCTAGTTTTCATCTCCTCCCTACTCCAGGAATGAGGCACAGTAGGTTTAAAGTTGTCAGTGTCCAAAGGAATCATCAAACCAACAATATATCTTCAATGTGACCTGATATTCTCACCTTTCTGGAGACCTGTACAAGACCATGGTGTAAGAAAAGAGGGAAGGAGAGGTGAAAATAGAGTTGCGCTGGCAGAGGGCTGGCATAGAGTTGATGGGCTGAATAGTTTCTGTCTGCATTTGAGGTTTCCACACCTCTGTGAAGATCACTGAGCTGAAATTTCAGCTCTGATTACCTCTCCACAGATGCTGCATTCCCTAAAATGATAAAGTGATGTGTATTAAATAGTAACGGGTTATCTCTCTGCTTAGGAAAGGAACAAAGTGCTGAAATGAAAAAAAGCAAGGTGCAAAAAAAAATATCTACAGTGGCTGCTCAGAATTAGGAATCCTGTAGCATGTTTCCTGTTGAAATGATTAGAAATGAACCATCAACCACTCTAGTTTGCTGTGCTGTTCAATTACAGCCATATCTTCACTACAATCATATGCCTCTGTAACCACTAAGTGCCTCGTGTGCATTCCCACTTCAGTTGCTCTCCAACCAGTGCAGCCTCTTTGGGGAGGAATCTTCCATTACCTGTTGCATTAGTAATGGAACACTTCTGACACCAGCCCTGAGCAGCCTAGCTGTGTAGGGATCACTAATGCCCTGTCTGGGTTTTAACGTGACCACTCAACTCCAGACATCATCGTAGTCAAGGATCAAAAAGCCATATTTCAGAGTTGATGCCAGAGTGACCATCCTCAACATCTGACTGAATGTGTATCAAGGATTCCGGTAAAACTGAAGCCAGTGGGGATCATGGGGAAACAGCTAAGATGGTTGTGGCTGTGGGAGACGTGGTGGTATGGCATTTCTGGTTTCTAAACAGTTCTAACAACCTCAGGACAGCGCTGAGCATTCCTCAGGACTGTGTCCAAAGCCTAACTGTTTTCAGCTCTTTCAGTAACGAGCTCCCAGTGCAGAGCCCGGTGACTGCACAATGTTCAGTTCCTTTCACAACTCCACAACAAACAAAGGACCCCATGTTCGCATGCAAAAAAACCTGGGCAACAATCAAGTATGGGCTGAGAAAGAGGAAATAACATTCGGCTCACTCTAGTCCCAATCCTTGACCACACCTAACAAGGGAAAATCTAACTACCTACCCTTGATATTGAATGACAAGACCCCACCAGCAATATCCTAGGCTGGACTGTCGCACCAGCCATTTTGAAGGTTGGATACCCTCTCACCAAATCACACACCATCCTAATTTGGAAATACATCATCCTTTATCATCACTGGATCTACAGTAAATCCTGGAACTCCCTCCCCAACAGCGCTGTGGGAGCACACCCACAAGAAGAACTGCACTGGTTCACTACCGCCTTCTCAAGGGAGTAAGCAATAAATACCGGTCTTGCCAGCAACACTGAAGTTCTATAAAAGAATAAAAGCATTACTTCTGTATGAAAAATCTACAGTCAAATCAAGTCAAGTTTATTGTTATTGTCACTGCACAAGTACATGTATGCATAGGTGCAATGAAAATCCTACTTGCAGCAGCGCTACAGAGACACAAAGTTAGTGGCATGATCTTCAGAAGAAAAATATTATACAAGAAAAATACAATTAGAATAAAAAATAAACAAAATTCATTGAAGTGGAAAGTGATCAAAGTAGTCGTAGTGTTGTTATGCTGAGGTACTGGTTACGGTTATAGCTGTTCTTGAACTTGGTGGTTTCCGAACAGTTCTGATATTTTCGAAATATTTACGTTTAAAACTGAATTATTACAATAGATCTGATCAACATGTCTGAGACCAGCTACCGATACACTATTCCACCTGAATGCAACCAATCAGTCTCAAGTATATTCTGATATTGAAAATATTTTCAGCATTTCTAATAGTGATTCTTTAATGTCTACATTCAACAAATGATTTGCTGCAGGAACCCAGCAGGTCGAGCAGCATCTGTAGGGAAAAGGAACTGTCCGTATTTTTGCATTGAAACTTTGTTTTGGGTCTTTACTGCTCTACTCCCAAGTCCCTCCAGAAGACAGTGTGTTGCTCCAGATTCCAGTATCACCAGTTTCCTGTGTTCCCATTTAATGTCTACGTGCTTTGTGGTTCAATGTTGGTTCCAAATATTGTTGTGCGTTGATGGAAAACATTAATTTTCATATTCATATAAAGTTTAAGTGAATAATGGCCAAGCAAGTGCTAACTGAATCTAATGCACAAAGTTTTATGCACAGGGTCTAGAGCTTCTACATATAAATAATTGCATGTAAATACTTACACTTAAGCTGTGCTATACAGAGACTCACAGCTGCTTAGTACAATGGAGCTGCTAAGTGATATCCAATCAGTATTTTCAGGTGAAGACTCGTGCAATCTTTAGCTCAGTGTGCTTGGTTTGCTTTGCTACTGCACCTATTTACTGCCCTTTATGCTTCTAGTACTTAAGGCAGCAATGAAGATCAACCATCTGTCTGTCCGGATAGTCGCACACAGATATAGAAAGGTTTTTCATTGTTATTTCCGTAACAATTGTTTTTTTGACTAGTCAGCGTTGTTAGTCCTCAGATGAAGCTCCAGATCTGGAGGACCAGTGGACCACTCTTAGTCTGGCCTCTACCCTTTGATGTGTTTGCAAGGTTGACCCTACCAAGAGCCAAAGCACAAGCCAACATAGCTCTCCGGGTCATTGAGGCGTACCAGCCTCCAAACCCTATGACAAGCTTGTGGTTCTCTTGTTGGTTGTTACTGCACAGTCTGCATTTATTAGTACTACACCCAATGATGACTTTTCCATCAGTTTTGCTGACTTCAAAGTTCACCTGACCACAACTGCTGAAAATGTCTCCACTGAGCTTTGTTGTATGGGGTCTGCTGAGAATGGCCAGCGGCCAGAGACAGGGAGACTGTAGACCCTTGTCACAGCTGGTGAGCTAAATGTTTGGAGAGATTACTGGAATGTCCATCAAACGGGCTGCTTTCTCCTGCATGGTGAGGAGCTTCTTGAGGTCAGCAGATATCCAGGGAAGTTCTAATTACAAGAGGGCAGTTTTCAGACAGTGGCACCACCTGGAATCACCACTCTCTGGCTGAAGGTGGTCTAGAATGGATCTGCTGAGATTTGGAATTGCACAAGATAAAATTAAGGGTCCTCCTTCCACCCGGCAATAAATTCCAGAATCCAATGGCATGCTTTGTAAAAAAAATCTTTTTCTCATGTCACTCTTAAATCCCTTCCCCTTTATTTTCTCCCTCTGACCTCAGGTCTTTGACATGTCCTCCAATGGGGATATGTCCCAGTGTCACTGTCCACTTTGTCCTGACCCCTCATCACTTTATCTGATCTCCTTATAAAAAAGTATAGATTAATCTCTCGTTGTAACTATGCATCACCCATTCCTGGAAAGATTCTCTTGAATCTTTTCTGGATGCTCTCCACAGTCTTCCTGTAATAGCTCAAACACAGTTGTACACAATTCTCCAGTTGACTAGTTGCTTAAAATGGTTATACCAGACTTCCCTGCTTTTATGCTTCAAGCCCAGAAACGTGTAGGATTTACTAACCATTCTGTCAACCTGACCTGCCACTCGCAATGATCAGTGCATCAACTGTTTCTGCACCCTTTTACAACAGAATCGTATACTCCACACTGTCCCCGATCAAATGTCATTGACAATATACACAAACTCTGATCTTCTCTCTCCACAGATGCTGCCTGACCATCTGAGCGCTTACAACATTTCTTGTTTAATTTCAGATTTCCGGCCTTTTTTTTGCCTTTTAATAACTCTTTTCATCTGCTGTAATAAAAGGCTTAAGTTCTAAAATGTCATTGTATAACTCTGGCCTCCATCAGTTGTAGCATTCCAATACATTTACCTCATACCCTATCTACTGCTTTTAATTTCTCCATTTCAATTTCAGAACAGAAAACCTAACTTCTCAACCATTTTTATCCTGAAAACACTGATGAGACTGTTTTCAAAGGGTTTTGACGGAGAAAAATCTATTTGTGTGATGTTAGGTGTTAACATTTTCAAAGAGGTTTCAGGGCAAGTGTTACTGTTGTGTTTTTAATCTGATGAGATGCTCACCAACCTTCTCCACCCCCTCCCTTCCCCAGTCAATTATTTCAATGGTTCTCTCAATTGGCAGAGCAATATATTAATTGTAAAACCAACTATCATCCATGTCCTGTAAGGACGTAAACATTTTCTTAAACTTTGAATAACATGTAGGGAAAAAACATTTTACTTAAAAGAAAGATCTTTGATTGTTTTGTAAAAGACATCTTCCTGCCCTCAACCTTATAAGCAGAAAGAACACACGAAACATTTTCCTTTCCCAGATTATCCAAAATGAGTTAATGTGCTTCCATGTTCACTGCCTATTGACTCTGATATCACTCATCATGAAGAACTTTAAGAGGATGGTTATGCACACATCAGCTCCAGTTTTTCAGATGACCTCGAGCCACTGCAGTTTGCCCATCCACAAAACAGGTGTACGGTACTTGGTCCCAAACTTATTTCAGGAGCATCTGAACAATAAAGAGATTTACTGTATGTCAGGTTATTGTTTATTGACTACAATTCTGCCTTCAGTGCTCTTATTCCAAGCAAACTCCGGACCCTAGGAGTCAATGCCTCTCTCTACAACTGGTTCTTTGACTTCCTGACCAGCAGACGGTAAGGCTAGGCAGCAACACCTCTGACATGATTATTCTAAACAACTCCTCCTCTACTCCCTGTGCACTCCTGGTGACCAGATTCTCCTCTAACTTTGTCTGCACCCTTGCAGATGATACCTCTGTACTGGGCCACATCTCAAATAATGACGAGACAAGAATGAGATAGAGAGTTTACCAGGGTGATTGATAAGTTTGTGGCCCAAGGTAGAAGGAGATGAGTTATACAGCTCTTGTTACATGCACATGCAGTTCAACTCTTTGAGTGATTATGCAGAAAGCTTGAAGTTAATAACTCATCTCCTTCTACCTTAGGCCACGAACTTATCAATCACCCCTGCTGTGGACCACTTTCTGGAGGTCCAAGACACCGACTTCTACAAAGAAGAGATCCATATGCTCCACGACCGCTGGACTAAGTGTGTAAATGTAGGAAAAATAAATGTGCTAGGTTTTCTAAAATTGACTCCTTCTACCTTAGGCCACAAACTTATCAATCACCCCTTGTAGGTCATGACAACCTTTCCCTCAATGTCAACAAAACAAAAGAGCTGCTCATTGACTTCAGAAAGGGGCACAGTGCACATGCTCCTGTGGTCCTGAGGTGAAGAATGTTGAGAGCTTCAAATTCCTAGGTGTGAACTTCCTCAGCAGTTCAGTATATCCCTGTTAACTCTTACCAATTTTTATCGATACACCATAGGAAATGTAACAGGTAAGGAAATGAATAAAGTATAAATTCAGCGGCCATTTTATGTTCTGTACCTAATAAAGTGGCCACTGAACGTATTGTCTTCTGTTGCTGTAGCCCATCCACTTCAACGTGTTGTGCTTACAGACATGCTCTTCTGCACAGCACAGGAGATCAGCAGTTTCTGAGATATTCAAATCAACCTGTCTGTCACCTTCAAGACTATTATTCCAAACAAGCTCATCACCAAACTCTGGACCCTGGGAGTCAATGCCTCATTGGTATGGCAACTGTTCTGCAGGACCACAAGAAACTGCAAAGAGTTGTCGACACAGCTCAGCTCATTGGGTCGATGAGACTAAGCAGAATATTAATTCAGCATGGACTAGATAGGCAGAAGAGCCTGTTTCTGTGTTGTAGTTGCCTATGATTCTGTGCAAGTTGACACATCAGAGGAACCAGTCTTCCCTCTGTTGACTGTCTATATTTCATGCTACTTCAGTAAAGCAGGCAACATAATCAAAGACCTCACCCACCCCAGGCATTCTCTCTTCTCTCCTCTCCCTTTGTTCATAATTTTAAATGACATCCAGGCCTAATGCTTTTGTTCACATGATTAACTTTAAGTGCCCATCATGATCTTATCAGATATAATCATCTCTGAATGTTCAGCACAGATATTCTGCTTCTTGAGATTTCACAGGTGGCTTTTTTAGGGTCCCACCCATCATGTTGTTTGTGACCACGTACTACACCATAAAAGCTGCTCTATACAGAACACAGAAATCCACAGCGCATCACAGGCCCTTCAGCCCTCAATGTCTCACAGACCATGCAGCCCACTCCAGAAACTGCCCAGAACCACCCCACCACACAGGCCTCTACCTTTCCAAGTTCCATATACCCATCCAAGAGACTCTTAAAAGACCCTATTGTATCCACATCCACCACTGTCACCGGCAACATCCTCTGTGTACCTACTTCCAAGCATTTTAAAACTATGCCTCCTCGTGTTAGCCATTTCAGCCCTGTGAGAAAGCCTCTGGCTATCCACACAATCAATGCCTCTATTGTACTTCCTTATTTTCGTGCTAATGCCTGCAAGAAAACAAATCTGAAGGTAGTGACGTTCAGTATATGTACTTAAATAACCAATTTATTTGGAACTTTGTTGAGAGAGCATTGCACTTTCGGAGAACCAGTACTGAGGGAATACGACTTGGTCAGAGGAGAAAAGCTTGGGACTGCTAGAAATTAGCTTTATTTGTCACAGTACATCGAAACATACAGTGAAAAGCATCATTTCCATCAAATCGCGTCGGCGAGGATTGTGCTGGGGCAGTGCAAGTGTCACCAGGCTTTCAGTGTAGCATGCCCACACTTACTAACCCTAACCCCAATGTCAGGAAGGATAGTACTGAAGAATTGTTAAAATATTAAGGGGACAGAACTGAGGAACACTGCACTATCTGGGAGAGAGGTGGTTAAGTATTTAAATGTAATTAAAGATAAAGGTTTTAAAGATTAGCCATGTCACATGTACATAAAAACATACATACATAGTTGTGTCGAGAAAGTTGCTATGACACAACTATTGTTGCCAGAATTTCAGAAGGTGACAAGAAGGTGTACAGGAGTGAGACAGGTCAGCTAATTGAGTGGTGTCAATACTCAATATCAGTAAGACCAAAGAACTGATTGTGGACTTCAGAAAGGGTAAGATGAGAGAAAACCTTAAATCAATTGCTTTCATATCCTTATCTCAAAAACATGTCACATCCCAATTCAATAATTCATCCAGGAGAAACTAAGTAGGGTCTCTCTGACCCTAGACCGGCCTTGTCTGGAGTGACATGATTGTTTGTGGGAAACTGGGAATGCAGCGGGTTAATTGAGCAGTAAACCAGCTGAGCAGCAGGGTAACACAGTGATTAGAGCTGCTGCCTCATCGCTCCAAGTAAAGGGTTTGATCCTAACCTTAGGTGTTCCCTGTGTGGAGTTTGCATGTTCTCCTGTAGGCTAATTTTAAATTGCCCATAGTTTATGGATGAGTAGTAGAATCTGGGGGCTGCCAGTGGGGATGTGAGGGGAACAAAACAGGATTAGTTTAAGAGAGTGCTTGATGATCTGTGACTAAACAGTCTATTTCTGTGTTGAATGTCTCTATAGTTACATCTCCAGTAACCCAGAACAATCCACATCACTAACCAGCCAATTTGGTACACTCCTAGGGCGATTTTAACAATGATGCTGAGACCTTTCTCACCATCACAAGACAATTGCTGTAATGGATCCCAGAAACCAGGGGTTCACGCATCGGTTCAGGAAAATAGAATGCTCACTGTTAAACTTATTTTGTTTTACCTCGACCTTGGAAGTTTATTGAGTTTCCTGGATGTCTTTAACAACAACGTACATATAATAAAAAATACTCAGGTAGTGCAGAGCTTGGAAAAAGTCTCTCTCTATCGATCATTTAAAAACATCACCAGTTCCTGGTTTGCTCCAGGTTTCTTTAGTCCATCTAGTACAAATATCATAAATATCATTGGATTATAAAAAGTTTCAACATATGAGCTATACTTCTTGCCACTTTCCTTGTATCCGAAACTCTTTAACTCCTTTCAAAGCAGTTATAGAGGAGACTGGCAGCAGAGAACCTGATTAAGCTACCCTCTGTGTAAAGAAATACCGTCACAACTTTCCTGCAGCGTTAAAGTTGGTTGTATTACTGATGCAGAACTCACTGAATATTAAAACACAAAATGGTTGAAATACTTCTGGTGACTGTTCACTGACTTGGAATGTGAACTCTCTCCCCAGATGCTGCCTGACCTACTGAGTAATTCCAGCATTTCTGCTTTAGATTTCCAATTTTGCTTTTCTCCCCAGATATCACCAGTCATTTAAAAATTGTTCCTTTGCCATTACTTCTACAGGTTAACACTACTGACCAAGTTCTAAATTAAAAATTAAAAATTGACAAATCGGTTGTTACCTTAAAGAAAGAAACAGGAATCAGGTGTTTCTGCACAGCCGTCTTCTTCAGTGCTTACCACTCTCTGTTCTACAACAGCTCCCCAGTGCAGTGGATAGCTCACATGCCCTGTCAGGCAGCTCTTTAAACTTCCTCTTTCTGTCATGATCGCTCATGCCAGGTCGCTCATAATATATGTATTCACACCTGACCACAACGCATGGATAAGCTTCAGAGCTTCACAACCACAATGACATTCGTGCTTTGTGGATCTCTTTTTTTAAGAAAGTTTTGTGAAACCTGAGAATTGGTTGCAGTCATACCACACGTGAAAGAGAATGGTTAAATGGTTGTTGGAAGTCAGCCATCCAAAGACCTCACTGCACAAGTTCCTCAGGTCAGTGCCCCGGTCCAACCATCTTCAGCTGCTTCAACAATGACCTTCCTTCCACCATAAGGTCAGAAGTGGGAAGTGGAAAGTCAGGAGTTTACTGCTGATTGAATAATATTCAATTCCTTTCGCAACTCTCAGGTAATTGCAAAACATACAATATTCAGCAACCATAAGAAATATGTCAGTTATATGGAAGAAAAGAAGCATTAGAGAAGAAGGGTAGGATAGTGCCAGTTTGCCACTGAAGACACACTCTAACATAATAACTAAAACAGAATTAGAGACTCAAATTCAACCTCAACAGTATAATGTAGAGACTATCCCTGGTTACAAATTAAACAGGAACGCGTATTAAATCTTTCTGACTCTGATGTCTTTAGAAAGCACAGGGGGATCAATATAATGCAGAGGTACATCCTAGGGTGCGCTGGGACATATCATCAGTGATGTAACCTGAGATCATCGGTGTTTCGGGCCTTTCAACCTCAGACACTCTTACCCAGGCGACCCAGCCGGGGTTGATCAGGCCCTGGCTTGTGTCCCAGCAGCACTGGTCCACAGGTCACACCTCTTGATCCACAGCCGTCGGAAGGATTGCTCAGCAGCCTCTGTGACAGTCCTGATGGCCCTTCTCTTCGCAGCCTCCGTAGAAGAGAGCTGCTTCTGCAGAACAAGCAGCCAGCAAAACCTCTACACCCCACCTCTATAGGCTCGCATCGTGCCCTCCACCCCTGTCTCTGGCACGGCCCTACCAGTTCCTGACGTGCATCCTCAATCCAGTCTTCCAAAGGCACTGTCAGTTCTACCATGACCACCTGCTTTGAGATTTCTGACAGAATGACCATGTCAGGCCTCAGGGATGATGACGCGGTGAAGTCAGGGAAATTTAATTGTTTGCCAAGGTCGACTTCAGTAGTGAAGAAGGCGAATGCAATGTTGGCATTCATTTCTAGAGGAATAGAGTATAGGAGTAGGGATGTGATGTAGAGGCTCTATAAGGCGCTGGTGAGACCTCACTTGGAGTACTGTGGGCAGTTTTGGTCTCCTTATTTAAGAAAGGATGTGCTGACGTTGGAGAGGGTACAGAGAAGATTCACTAGAATGATTCCGGGAATGAGAGGGTTAACATATGAGGAACGTTTGTCCGCTCTTGGACTATATTCCTTGGAGTTTAGGAGAATGAGGGGAGACCTCATAGAAATATTTTGAATGTTGAAAGGCATGGACAGAGTGGATGTGGCAAAGTTGTTTCCCATGATGGGGGAGTCTAGTACGAGAGGGCATGACTTAAGGATTGAAGGGCGCCCTTTCAGAACAGAAACGTGAAGAAATTTTTTTAGTCAGAGGGTGGTGAATCTATGGAATTTGTTGCCACGGGCAGCAGTGGAGGCCAAGTCATTGGGTGTATTTAAGGCAGAGATTGATAGGTATCTGAGTAGCCAGGGCATCAAAGGTTATGGTGAGAAGGCAGGGGAGTGGGACTAAATAGGAGAAAATGGATCAGCTCATGATAAAATGGTGGAGCAGACTCAATGGGCCGAATGGCCTACTTCTGCTCCTTTGTCTTATGGTCTTATGGTCTTATGGACTTTCAGTTGCCAGTCAGACGCCATAGCGAGCAAGCCTATAGGTGATCTGAGCTGAGGCTATGACTGGTCTCCAGATTTGACAAAAATATGGGCTTTCTGGGTTAGTTAGTAGAAGTTCTCTGGGTAGAACTGAGAGTTAAAGCAGTGAAAACTAAAAGTAACGAAGTACCAAGAAACATAAAAAAAAGAAAAAAATTGAGATGTTTTAGAACATAAAACAAATATGACGGTGTGGAGGATCAGAGGAATCTTGGGGTCTGAGTCCATAGGACACTCGAATCTGCTTTGCAGGTTGACTCTGGTTAAGAAGGCATACAGTGTATTGGCCTTCATCAACCGTTTAAGAGCCAAGAGGTAGTGTTGCAGCTATATAGGATCCTGGTCAGACCCCACTTGGAGTACTATGCTCAGTTCTGGTCACCTCACTATAGGAAGGACATGGAAACCGTAAAAAGGGTGCAAAGGAGATTTACAAGGATGTTGCCTGGATTGGGGAGCATGCCTTATGAGAATAGGTTGAGTGAACTCGGACTTTTCTCCTTGGAGCGACGGAGGATGAGAGGTGACCTGATAGAGGTGTATAAAATGATGAGAGGCATTGACCATGTGGATAGTCAGAGGCTTTTTCCCAGGGCAGAAATGGCTAGCATGAGAGGGCAAAGTTTAAAGGTGCTTGGAAGCAGGTACAGAGGAGATGTCAAGGGTAAGTTTTTTTCGCAGTGAGTGGTGAGTGCATGGTATGGGCTGCCAGCAGCAGTGGTGGAGGCGGAAATGATAGCGTCTTTTAAGACGCTCCTGGATCGATACATGGAGCTTAGAAAAATAGAGGGCTATGGGTAACCTGAGGTAGTCAGGACCAAAGAACCTGTATTGTGCTGTGGGTTTTCTATGTTTCTAACATAGAACATAGAGCAGTTCAACACAGAAACACAATGTTGTGCCGAATCAGCTAAGAGGCAAATCAAAAACACCCAAACACTAATCCCGCCTACCTACACAATGTCCATGTCCTTCCATCTTCCGTACAACCATGTGCCTATCCAAATATCTCTTAAAGACTTCTAATATGATTAATTGGAGACTCTCATTTTCATACAGACTGGAGGAAACAGAAAAAGTCCCAAGGCATATTTGAGACAGTTTTCTGGGAGAATATGTGCTTTGAACAAACAGGAGCACAAAGGATGTTAGATTTATAGATGAGTTAGGGGATTGTATCCACCAACTCTACTCTGGCCACAAGTGGATTCAAACTGAATGCAATATTATAGGTGCAAGGAGGAAAGGGTGTGTCACAAACTGGGGTTGCAGGTTTGGCAGGGCTGATTTGAAGAATTAAAGTGCTTAATGACTGTGTCAGGGGCCCTTATACTTGTGGTCTTTATTAGTGACTTACTGGGATTGTAGAAGGCATCATTAAGTAGTCAGCAGAAAATTCAAATATATATTTGTGGTGTGATTATTAGAGAGGGAGAAGCTTGCATTTAATATTTAGTTTCAGTGAAAGATTCCATGTTTCCAATGAGCCCTGTGCAGTTCACTGCCAGAGACACTCCACTCATTAAATCAGTCAAACAGCTCATGGTTCCAACTTCAATCCAAAACTTTGACTAACTGACTGGTTGCATCACAGCCTGCTATGAAAAACACCAATGCCTTTGAATGGAAAATAACATTCTACAAGTAAGTGAAGAGCAAGAGAATAAGATGTGAGGGAATAGGACCAATCAAGTGTGACAGTGGAAAAGTGTGTATGGAACTGAAGGAGATAGCAGAGGTACTTAATGAATACTTTGCTTCAGTATTCACTATGGAAAAGGATCTTGGCGATTGTAGGGATGACTTACAATGGACTGAAAAGCTTCAGCATGTAGATATTAAGGAAGAGGATGTGCTGGGGCTTTTGGAAAGCAAGTTGGATAAGTCACTGGGACTGGACAAGATGCACCCCAGGCTACTGTGGGAGGTGAGGGAGGAGATTGCTGAGCCTCTGGCGATGATCTTTGCATCATCAATGGGGACGGGAGTGGTTCCAGAGGATTGGAGGGTTGTGGATGTTGTTCCATTATTCAAGAAAGGGAATAGAGATAGCCCAGGAAACTATAGACCAGTGAGTCTTACTTCAGTGGTTGGTAAGTTAATGGAGAAGATCCTGAGAGGCAGGGTTTATGAAAATTTGGAAAGGCATAATATGATTAGGAAAAGTCAGCATGGCTTTGTCAAAGGCAGGTCATGCCTTACGAGCCTGATTGAATTTTTGGAGGATGTGACTAAACACATTGATGAAGGTAGAGCTGTAGATATAGTGTACATGGATTTTAGCAAGGCATTTGATAAGTTACCCAATGCAAGGCTTATTGAGAAAGTAAGGAGGCATAGGATCCAAGGGGACGTTGCTTTGTGAATCCAGAATTGGCTTGCCCACAGAAGGCAAAGAGTGGTTGTAGACGGGTCATATTCTGCATAGAGTTCGGTGACCAGTGGTGTGCCTCAGGGATCTGGTCTGGGACCCCTACTCTTCATTATTTTTATAACTGACCTGGATGAAAAGTGGAGGGATGGGTTAGTAAATTTGCTGATGACACAAAGGTTGAGGATATTGTGGATAGTGTGGAGGGCTGTCAGAGGTTATAGTGGGACATTGATAGGATACAAAACTGGGCTGAGAAGTGGCAGATGGAGTTCAACCCAGTTAAGTGTGAAGTGATTCATTTTTGTAGGTCAAATATGATGACAGAATATAGTATTGGCAGTGTGAAGGATCAGCGGGATCTTGGGGTCGAAGTCCATAGGACATTCAAAGCTGCTGTGCAGGTTGACTCTGTGGTTAAGAACGCATATGGGGCATTGGCCTAGGTAATTTCTAAGGTGTGGACATGTTCGGCACTGTTTTGTGGGCCGAAGGGCCTGTATTGTGCTGTAGGTTTTCTATGTTTCTATGTTAACTCACACTATCAGGTTCAGTAACAGTTACTATCCCTCAACCATCAGGTTCCTGAATCAGTGGGTATAACTTCATTCAACCTCTCTCGCCCCATCATTGAACAGTTCCCACAACCCATGGACTCACTTTCAAGGCTTCTTCATCTCATGTTCTCATTGTTATTATTTCATGTATTTAATGTATTTATTATTATTGTTATTTTTTCTTGCCAGACCGTCTACTGAGAGCAATAGAGTCCAGCTATACCAAAACCATGATGAAAGTTGTATCACCAGATGGAGAAACAGCAGTGTTCGAGCTCTTAGCTGGTGTGCTGCAAGGAGACACTCTGGTACCCTACATCTTCATAATCGTCCTTGATTACGCTCTGCGTCAAGCTACCAAAGAACATGACAAGCTTGGTTTTACCATAAAACCAGGACGAACCAAAAGGGCCAGACCAGTTACACTCACAGATCTCGATTTTGCAGATGACATAGTCCTGCTCTCTGACCAGATGGAGGAAGCACAGCAGCTACTGACAAAAGTGGAAATTAAGTGCAATAAAGTTGGACTTCACCTAAACGCTAAAAAGATAGAGTACATGGCGTTTAACTGCGACAAAGGTACTCTCAAGACTGTAAAGAATGATACCATAAAGAAATTCTTTGACTACAAGTACCTCTGGTCAAGAATGATGAGTTCGGAGAAGGACATAAAGGTACGGAAGGTGCTGGTGTGGAGGGCTATGGAGGAAATCTGGAAATTGAATCTGACCAGAGGACTTAAAAAGAGGATCTTCGTAGCAGTCATAGAGTCCATTCTCACATACAGATGCAAGACGTGGACACTCCCAAAACTATGCAGAAGTCTAGATGGTTGCTATACACGAATGCTCCAGATGGCTCTTGACGTGAGTTGGCAGCAGCACTTGAGCAACTCTATGATGACCTACTGATGCTCAGCACTAAAATCGAGGCGAGAAGACTGCAACTAGCGGGGCACTGTCTACGTCACCCCGAGCTACCTGCCAGCCTGGTCATCATATGGGAGCCCAAGCACGGGAGGATGAACCCTGGGTGCCCTCCCAAGATTATGGTCAACACGCTCCTAGAAGACAGCGGCACAGCTAATGTAGATGAACTGAACACACTGATGATGGAGAGGGAGAAGTGGAGAGTCCGTCATCGTGCCCAACGCTGGCCCCCTAGGCCTGAGTCAATGTAGTAGTAGTAGTATTTCTTTTTTATTTTGTCTTTGCACTGTTTGTCTTTTGCACACTGATTATTTGTTCGCCCTGTTGGGTGTGGCGTTTCATGGATTTTACAAACGTTTGTATTATGGTTCTTGGATTTACTGAGTATGGCCACAAGAACATCAATCTCAGGGTTATATATGGTGACATGTATGTACTTTGATAATAAATTTACTTTGAACTTTGAACTTTTTAACTAATTAGATACCTGGTTGCAGCAAGTCCCAAAAATTGAGCAACTGCCTCCCAGACAGAAAGGAAAGAAGGACCATCGCTGTTTCAATGACAGCCTGGAGGAAGGCTCCTCCTCCTAATGGGTACTGGAGCTCCACTTCTACCTCCTGTAGTTGGTAATCAGCTCTTTGGTTCTGCTGATGTTGAATGAAAGGTTGCTATGGCACCATCAACCAGATTTTCAATTTCCTTCCTGTGCACCGATTCATCACCATCTTTAATTCAGCCAACAAAATTAGTGTCATCAGCTAATTTAAATATGCACTGGAGCTGTACTTAGTTACATAATCATAGGTATAAAATGATTAGAGCAGGGGGCTTCCATTTAACCAAGATCGCCCTCTTAGCCATAAAAGAAATAAAAGCCAGTACCCGCAAATGAGAAGGCTCCAAAATTATAGCTCTTTCCTCAACAATACCAAATAAGGCAGTCAAAAGATTGGGTTTAAGATTAACTTTAAAGAGTACAGAAAAAGTTTGGAATACATCTTTCCAATATTTTTCAAGGCTCGAACATGACCAAAACATATGAATTAATGAAGCCTCTCCAGTATTACATCTGTCACAATAAGGAGATATATTAGGTTAGATTAGATTATGGGTTTTTTTCTTGTTTTTTTTGTTTGTTAGCTGGGATTTTTTTGTTTTAGTTAGTAGGGGTTCTTTTTTCCTTCTTTTTTCTCAAAAAAATAGTTTTATCCTTTGTTTTTTTAAAAATTATTATTATTGATATACTGTTTAGCTTGGTTAATAATTTTTTTTGTTGTCAATTTTCAATAATAATTAATAAAAAGATTTAAAAATGAAAAAAAAGATTATGAGGACACTCAGTCCTTGTTTATTGTCATTTAGAAATGCATGTATTAAAAAATGGTACAATGTTCCTCCAGAATGATACCACAGAAACACAGGACAAACCAAGACTAAAACTGACAAAAACACATAATTATAACATACAGTTACAACAGTGCAAAGCAATGCCGTAATTTGATAAAGAGCAGACCACAGACACGGTAAAAAAAAGTCTCAAGTCCCGATAGCCCCATCATCTCACGCAGACGGTAGAAGGGAGAAACTCTCCCTGCCATGGACCTCCAAGCACCGCAAACTCACCGATGCAGCACCATTGGAAGCACCCGACCGCAGCGGAATCTGAGTCCATTCGAAAACTTCGAGCCTCCGACCAGCCCTCTGACACCAAGCACTGAGCACCATCCTCTGCCGAGCGCTTCGACCCCAGCCCGGTCGCCGAGCAACAAGCAAAGCCGAGGACTCGGGGCCTTCCACTCCGGCGATTCTGAATCGCACAGTAGCAGCGGCAGCGAAGCAGGCATTTCAGAAGTTTCACCAGATGTTCCTCCGTGCTGTCACGTCCGTCTCCATCAAATCAGGATTGTGCACAGCACCCTACTTGACAGATAACAGACATCAACACTGGAGTGGCCGCTGCGAGCTGTGTCGCGCCGCCATCTTCTCCTCCCGCTCTGCAAAAAAACGAAAGAGCTTGTCTTTAGACATATGAGCCCTCCGTACCACTTTAAATTGTAGGAGGGAATGACGAGCACATAATGATGAAGAATTAACTATTTTGAAAATAGCCCTCCAGGTCTCATCAGATAATGAAGTCTGTAAATCCTTTTCCCAATCTTTTTTAATCTTGTCTAAAGGAGCCATTCTCAGTCCCAACAACAGACCATAAATATAAGATATTGAGCCATTATCAAAAGGTTTCAAATTTAAAATTATATCTATTATGTTCTTATCTGGGCTGGTAGGAAATATATGTAGTTTAGATCTTTAAAAATCTCTAATCCGTAGATATTGAAAAATGTGAATAATTGATAGGTTATGTTTCACTGAGAGCTACTCAAAAGAAGAAAGATTCCCTCCACAAACAGATCATGAAATCGTTCAATGCCTAATCTATCCCATTCTCTAAAAAACAGATTGGTCGTATATGGTTGAAAAAAAATTAGAAAAAATAGGACTAGAAAGGGAAAATCTCAGTAAACCAAAATGTTTTCTAAACTGTAGCCAGATCCTCAAAGTGTGTTTAACCACCAAACTGTCAGTTAATTTATTTAAAGATAATGGAAGAGAGGATCCAAGAAGAGAAATAATAGAAAATTTCATAACAGAGTTGGCTTCCAAAAAGACCCATATTGGACAATCCTCATGATTAATATAATATAACCAGAAAGTAAGATTTTGTATGTTAATTGCCCAATAATATAAACTAAAATTGAGTAGAGCAAGACCTCCATTCTTTTTGATTTTTTGAAGGTGGGCTTTATTTAATCGGAGTTTTCTGTTCTTCCATGTATAGGAAGAAAGAATCAAATCTAAAGAATCAAGAAAAGACTTAGGAATAGAAACAGTTGCGGCTTGAAAAAGGTATATAAATTTAGGTAAAATATTCATTTTAATAGAATTAATTTGACCAATCAATGATAAGGAGAGAGGCGACCAATTAGGAAGTGTCTTTTTCACATAATTCATTAAGGTTAGAAAATTTTGTTTCAATTGATCTTTATAATTCTTAGTGACGGTTACACCCAAATATGTAAATTGTTTTCTTACAATTTTAAAAGGAAGGTTAATATCAATTGGTATAAAATTATTTAAAGGAAACAATTCACTCTTATGTAAATACAATTTAACTCCTGAAAACTGACTAAAATTAGTCAGTAAAAGAAACATAGAGGGTAAAGAAGTTGTAACTTTAGATATAAAAAGTAATAGGTCATCGGCATAAAGCGAGACTTTATGAATAGTACCTTTCCTTAAGATACCAGTGATATCTTTAGACTCTCGAAAGGCAATTGCTAAAGGTTCTAATACCGAATCAAAAAGCAAAGGGCTTAACGGACATCCTTGCCTGGTTCCATGTTGGAGTTTAATTGGATTAGAATTCTGAAAGTTAGTAAGGACCCGAGCGGACGGAGATAAGTAAAGTAATTTAATCCAATGAATAAGATTGGTCCTAAAATTAAATTTTTCTAAGGTTTTAAATAGGTAATTCCAATCAACTTGGTCAAAAGCCTTCTCCGCATCCAGAGAAATCACACATTCCGATATTTCCTTGGATGGAGAATGCATAACATTTAACAATTGCTGTATATTAAAATGGGAATATCGATTTTTAATAAATCCTGTCTGATCATCAGATATTATAGAAGGTATAATATTTTCAAGTCTACGGGTCAAAACTTCAGATAGGATCTTAGCATCAACATTGAGTAAAGAGATTGGTCCATATGAAGAGCATTCAGAGAGATTCTTATTCTTTTTAAGAATAAGCGAAATGGAAGCTTCATAAAAAGACTGTGGCAACCTACCCACCTTGAAGGAATCAGTAAAGGTAGAACATAAATAAGGTATAAGCAATGAAGAAAAAGCCTTATAAAATTCTCCAGAGAATCCGTCAGGTCCTGGAGATTTCCCAGAATGCAATGAACATATAGCCTCAGTGATTTCCTCCTGAGAAATAAGTTGACCCAATTGCTTTCAATTAGTAGCCGAAAGACCAGGAATATTGTTCATTGCAGTATTAAAAATTGTTCATTGCAGTATTATCTTTAACAAAATCAGAACTATGCAGTTTAGAATAAAATTCTCTAAAAGTGTAATTTATTTCAAAATGGTCAGTTGTCATATCACCATTAGTTTTGTGAATTTCTTTAATTTGCCGTTTAGCTATAAAGGTCTTCAATTGACATACATCAAAGTTGCTGGTGAACGCAGCAGTCCAAGCAGCATCTATAGGAAGAGGTGCAGTCGACGTTTCAGGCCGAGACCCTTCGTCAGGACTAACTGAAGGAAGAGTGAGTAAGGGATTTGAAAGATGGAGGGGGAGGGGGAGATGCAAAATGATAGGAGAAGACAGGAGGGGGAGGGATAGAGCCGAGAGCTGGACAGGTGATAGGCAAAAGGGGATGCGAGAGGATCATGGGACAGGAGGTCCGGGAAGAAAGACAAGGGGGGGGGTGACCCAGAGGATGGGCAAGAGGTATATTCAGAGGGACAGAGGGAGAAAAAGGAGAGTGAGAGAAAGAATGTGTGCATAAAAAAGAGTAACAGATGGGGTACGGGGGGGGGAGGTGGGGCCTTAGCGGAAGTTAGAGAAGTCGATGTTCATGCCATCAGGTTGGAGGCTACCCAGACGGAATATAAGGTGTTGTAGCCCAGTGGCCACACATTTTAATTCCACATCCCATTCCCATTCTGACATGTCTATCCACGGCCTCCTCTACTGTAAAGATGAAGCCACACTCAGGTTGGAGGAACAACACCTTATATTCCGTCTGGGTAGCCTCCAACCTGATGGCATGAACATCCACTTCTCTAACTTCCGCTAAGGCCCCACCTCCCCCTCGTACCCCATCTGTTACTCTTTTTTATGCACACATTCTTTCTCTCACTCTCCTTTTTCTCCCTCTGTCCCTCTGAATATACCTCTTGCCCATCCTCTGGGTCACCCCCCCCCTTGTCTTTCTTCCCGGACCTCCTGTCCCATGATCCTCTCGTATCCCCTTCTGCCTATCACCTGTCCAGCTCTCGGCTCTATCCCTCCCCCTCCTGTCTTCTCCTATCATTTTGCATCTCCCCCTCCCCCTCCAGCTTTCAAATCCCTTACTCACTCTTCCTTCAGTTAGTCCTGACGAAGGGTCTCGGCCTGAAACGTCGACTGCGCCTCTTCCTATAGATGCTGCTTGGCCTGCTGCGTTCACCAGCAACTTTGATGTATGTTGCTTGAATTTCCAGCATCTGCAGAATTCCTGTTGTTTAAGGTCTTCAATTGATTAGCCAATAGTTTACCAGTTTTTCCTCCATGTATATAGAATTGGCTTCTATCTTTTAAAAGTTGGCTTTCAATTGGATACGTTATAAGAAGATCATATTTAGTTTTAATTTCAATACGTCTTTTGTGTAGTTCAGGGTCTGGTGCCAAAGCATATTTCTGGTCCAATCGTTTTAATTGATTAACTGAATCAGCTCTCTCTTTATTAGCTTTTTTCTTAATATATGCAGTATAGGAGATAATTTGTCCTCTAACATATGCCTTAAAAGCAACCCAAATGATAATTCTCTTCCAACGCATTTTCTTCAAGAAAAAGAGTAAATTGATTCTCCAGAAATTTTAGAAAGTCCTTAATCAGATAGCAAAGTTAAATTAAAATGCCAGGATCTGTTCATATGAGTGAAACCAGGAAGATTTAAAGATAGAAATACAGGAGAATGGTCGGATACAGCTTTTTCTTTATATTCAATGGATCGAACTAATGGAATCACTTGACTATCAATAAAAAAAAATCAATCCTGGTATAGGAATGATGGACATGAGAGAAGAATGATTATTCCCTTCTGCTGGGTAACTAAAAATGGCAGACATCAACAATATCACATTTCATTAGGAAGGATTGAATAAATAAAGCTGATTTATTGGGTGTGGCTGATTTAAGAGAAGAACGATCTAATACTGGGTCTAGACAACAATTAAAATCTCCTCCCATCACTAAAGAATACAGACTCAAATCTGGCAGGAATGAAAAGAAATGCTCAAAAAATCCCGGGTCATCCACATTAGCAAATACAATTAATTTGTTATCTAGTTTCTACGACACTATGACAGATCGCCCATTAGGGTCAGAGGCAACATTAAGTTGAACAAAAGAAATTGTATTGTCGATAAAAATTGAGACTCCTTGAGATTTTTCTCTGAATGAAGAATGAAATTGCAGATCCCTCCACCGATTAAAAAGACGTGCATTGTCACAACTACGTACATGCGTTTCTTGCTTAAATGGAAGGATGTTACCCCCCCACACACATGCTCAATGGTTATGCGATGTTATGTCTTAACCATATTATTGTATTTCATGATTCAATTTATTTTATTTGATTATTTATGAATATGGGATACCATGATTGTATCAGTGTGATTTATATATAGTGCATTTTGTGCTTCCTTATTTTGATTTATAATAAATGTCCTTATGAATTCTGTATTTGTGTATATGAAATTTAATAAAAATATTGGAAAAAGAAAAGAAAGAGCAGGGGGCTAAACACACAGCCTTGTGGTCCACCTCTGCTGATGGGGTTGGTGTAGGAGATGTTGTTGTCAAACTATACTGACTGGGGTCTGCAAGTATAAACATAGAAAACCTACAGCACATTACAGGCCCTTCGGCCCACAAAGCTGTGCTGAACATGCCCTTACTTTAGAAATTACCTAGGGTTACCCATAGCCCTCTACTTATCTGAGCTCCATGTACCTGTCCAGGAGACTCTTAAAAGACCCTATCATATCCGCCTCCAGCACCGTTGCCAGCAGCTCAATCCACGCACTCACCGTTCTCTGCATTAAAAAACTTACCCCTAACATCTCCTCTGTACCTACTTCCAAGCACCTTAAAATTATGCCCTCTCATGCTAGCCATTTCTGCCCTGGGAAAAAGCCTCTGACTATCTACACGATCAATGCCTCTCATCATCTTATACACCTCTATCAGGTCACCTCTCATCTTTCATCGCTCCAAGGAAAAAAGGCCGAGTTCACTCAACCTATTCTCATAAAGCATGCTCCCCAATCCAGGCAACATCCTTGTAGATCTCCTCTGCTCCCTTTCTATGGTTTCCACATCCTTCCTATAGAGAGGCGACCAGAACTGAGCACAGTACTCCAAGAGCGGTCTGACCGGGTCCTATGTAGCTGCAACGTTACCTCTCGGCTCCAAAACTCAATCCCACGATTGATGATTGACGTATGCTTTCTTAATCACAGAATTAACCTGCATAGCAGCTTTGAGTGTCCTATGGACTTGGACCTCAAGATCCCTCTGATTCTCCACAGTGACAAGAGTCTTACCAGTAATACTATATTCTGCCATCGTATTTGACCTATCAAAATGAACCACCTCACACTTATCTGGGTTGAACTCCATCTGTCACTTCTCAACCCAGTTTTGCATCCTATCAATGTCCTGCTGTAACCTCTGACAGCCCTCCACACTATCCACAACACCCCCAACCTTTGTGTAATCAGCAAATTTACTAACCCATCCCTCCACTTCTTCATCCAGGTCATTTATAAAAATCATGAAGAGTAGGGGTCTCAGAACAGACCCCTGAGGCACACCACTGGTGACCGATCTCTATGCAGAATATGACCCATCTACAACCACTCTTTGCCTTCTGTGGGCAAGCCAGTTCTGGATCCACAAAGCAATTTCCCCTTGGATCCCATGCCTCCTTACTTTCTCAATAAGCCTTGAATGGGGTACCTTGTCAAATGCCTTGCTGAAATCCATATACACTACATCTACTGCTCTTCCTTCATCAATGTGTTTAGTCACATCCCCAAAAAATTCAATCAGGCTCTTAAGGCATGACCTGCCTTTGAAAAGCCATGTTGACTATTCCTAATCATATTATGCCTCTCAAAATCCTGCCTCTCAGGATCTTCTCCATCAACTTACCAACCACTGAAGTAAGACTCACTGGTCTATAATTTCTTGGGCTATCTTTACTCCCTTTCTTGAATAATGGAACAACATTTGCAACCCTCCAATCTTCTGGAACCTCTCCTGTCCCCATTGATGATGCAAAGATCATCGCCAGAGGCTCAGCAACCTCCTCCGTCACCTCCCACAGTAGCCTGGGTTACATCTTGTCTGGTCCCAGTGACTTATCCAACTTGATGCTTTCCAAAATCTCCAGCACATCCTCTTTCTTAATATCTATATGCTCAAGCCTTTCAGTCCACTGTAAGTCATCCCTATAATTGCCAAGATCCTTTTCCATAGTGAATACTGAAGCCAAGTACTCATTAAGAACCTCTGCTATCTCCCTTGGTTCCATACACACTTTTCCACTGTCACCCTTGATTGGTCCTATTCTCTCATGTCTTATCCTCTTGCTCTTCACATACTGTTTAATGCTTTAGGGTTTTCCTTAATCCTGTCCGCCAAGGCCTTCTCATGGCCTCTTCTGGCTCTCCTAATTTCTTTCTTAAGTTCCTTACTGCAAGCCTTATTATCTTCTAGATCTCTATCATTACCTAGTTTTTTGAACTTTTCATAAGCTCTTCTTTTCTTCTTGACTAGATTTACAACAGCCTTTGTACACCATGGTTCTTGTACCTTACAATCTTTTCCCTGTCTCACTGGAATGTACCTATGCAGATCTCCACGCAAATCTCCCCTGAACGTTAGCCACATTTCTTCCGTACATTTCCCTGGGAATATTTGTTCCCAGTTTATGCTTCCAAGTTCCTGCCTGATAGCTTCATATTTCCCCTTACTCCAATTAAACGCTTTCCTAACTTGTATGTTCCTGTCCTTCTCCAATGCTATGGTAAAGGAGATAGAATTGTGATCACTATCTCCAAAATGCTCTCCCACTGAGAGACCTGACACCTGACCAGGTTCATTTCCCAATACCAGATCAAGTACAGTCTCTCCTCTTGTAGGCTTATCTACATATTGTGTCAAGAAACCTTCTTGAACACACTTAACAAACTCCACCCCATCTAAACCCCTTGCTCTAGGGACATGACAGTCGATATTTGGGAAATTAAAATCTCCCACCACGACAACCCTGTTATTATTACACCTTTCCAGAATCTGTCTCCCTGTCTGCTCCTCGATGTCCCTTTTACTATTGGGTGGTCTACAACAAACACTCAGTGGAGTTATTGATCCCTTCCTGTTCCTAACTTCCACCCACAGAGACCCTGTAGACAATCCCTCCATGACTTCCTCCTTTTCTGCACCCATGACTTCCTCCTTTTCTGCACCCATGACTTCCTCCTTTTCTACAGCTATGACACTATCTCTGATCAACAGTGCCACGTCCTCATCTCTTCTGCCTCCCTCCCTGTCCTTTCTGGAGGCCTGGCACTCTAAGTAACCATTCCTGCCCCTGAACCATCCAAGTCTCTGCAATAGCCACAACATAATAGCTCCACGTATTGATCCACGTTCTAAGCTAATCCGCATTCTTCATCTTACTCCTTGCATTAAAATAGACACATAGACACATCTCAAACCATCGGTCTGAGTGCGTCCCTTCTCTATCACCTGCCTATACTCCCTCTCGCACTGTTTCCAAGCTTTCTCTATTTGTGAGCCAACTGCCTCTTCCTCCGTCTCTTCAGTTTGGTTCCCACCCCCCAGCAATCCTGGTTTAAACTCTCCCCGATAGCCTTAGCAAACCTCCCCACCAGGATATTGATCCCCCTCGAATTCAAGTGCAACCCATCCTTATTGTACAGGTCACTCCTGCCCCAGAAGAGGTCCCAATGATCCAAGTGAGGAAATTGAGGATCCAATCGTGCAGGGAGGAATCAAGGCCCAGGTCTTGGAGCTTCAGTATTATTTTTGAGTGGTAATAGTCTTGAATGCTGTGTTGTTGTCAATGCAGAGCATCCTGATTTATGCATCTTCACTAACGAGGTGTTCCAGTGCTGAGTGATGAGCCAACGAAATTGCATCTGCTGTGGATTTGGTGTGAGAGAAAGCAAATTGGAGCAGATCCAGATCACTCCTCAAGGCCGGAGTTGACATGCTTCATGACCAACCTCTCAAAGTACTTCATCATAGCAGATGTAAGTGCTACTGGACGATGGTCAGTGAGGCAGGTTACCATGTTCTTCTTGGGCACTGTTATGTTTGAGCCTGCTTGAAGCAGGTGGGTACCTCAGACTGCTGAAGCAAGAGGCTGAAGATGTCCATATATCCTCCAGCCAGTTGATTAGCCCAGGCCAGTTATCCCATCTGGGCCAGATGTTTTCTGTGGATTAACCCTTACGAACAGCTGATATCTTTCAGTCCTGGTTAAATTGTTGCGTGCTAACATTTAAGGTAATGGGGGAATTTCAAATGAGATGTACAAAGGAAGTTTTTTTACATAAAGAGCAGTGGCTACCTGGAATATTACAGACCAACTCCAGTGTTGATCTCTAAATTGCTTCAACAAGAAGGACTATGCATACAGAACTGCCATGCTGGTGATTATGTTCCGAATGCTGTTTTCTCAGAAGGGAGAATTTGCACAAACACCAGTAGGGGAGGAGGAGCCAGCAGCTGATGTGGTGGGAGAAGAAGGTTACTCTGTGCCTTCGATCTGTCCTTTCTCTGCACAAGTTGACATTGTGGGCTGCAGAATCAGTTGCCTCACTGTGCATTTCTGTGTTTACATTCTAAAATGTGGGTTGGGATAACACCTGGCAGGAAGAGCACACCAACGTCAGGCCAATTTCCCCAGTACGGAGCTTGGTGTAGAGCTCAACCAGAGACAGTGGGGGGTGAGTGCCCCAGGTCGGGTAGACGTGGCTGAGTTGATGGTGTGGGAGACAATGGCAGATACCTCCTCTTATTTACCCCTCGATCGTGACCCCACTAAGGAGCACCAGGCCATTGTCTCCCACACCATCACCGACTTTATCCGCTCAGGGGATCTCCCATCCACTGCCACCAACCTTATAGTTCCCACGCCTCGCACTTCCCGTTTCTACCTCCTACCCGAGATCCACAAACTTGCCTGTCCTGGCAGACCTATTGTCTCAGCTTGCTCCTGCCCCACCGAACTCGTTTCTGCATACCTCAACACGGTTTTATCCCCACTTGTTCAATCCCTTCCTACCTATGTTTGTGATACTTTTCACACTCTTAAACTTTTCGATGATTTTAAGTTGCCTGGCCCCCACTGCTTTATTTTCACCATGGATGTCCAGTCCCTATATACTTCCATCCCCCATCAGGGAGGTCTCAAAGCTCTCCACCTCTTTTTGGATTCCAGACCTAATCAGTTCCCCTCTACCACCACTCTGCTCTGTCTAGCGGAATTAGTCCTTATTCTTAATAATTTCTCCTTTGGCTAAAGGTTAGCTATGGGTACCCGTATGGGTCCTAGCTATGCCTGCCTTTTTGTTGGCTTTGTAGAACGATCTATGTTCCAAACCTATTCTGGTATCTGTCCCCCACTTTTCCTTCGCTACATCGACGACTGCATTAGCGCTGCTTCCTGCACGCATGCTGAGCTCGTTGTCTTCATTAACTTTGCCTCCAACTTTCACCCTGCCCTCAAGTATACCTGGTCCATTTCCAACACCTCCCTCCCCTTTCTAGATCTTTCTGTCCCTACCTCTGGAGACAGCTTATCTACTGATCTCTAGTATAAGCCTACTGACTCTCACAGCTATCTGGACTATTCCTCTTCTCACCCTGTCTCTTGCAAATATGCCATCTGCTTCTCGCAATTCCTCCATCTCCGCTGCATCTGCTCTCAGGATGAGGCTTTTCATTCCAGGACGAGAGAGATGTCCTCCTTTTTTGAAGAAAGGGGCTTCCCTTCCTCCACCATCAACTCTGCTCTCAAATGCATCTCCCCCATTTCACGTACATCTGCTCTCACCCCATCCTCCTGCCACCCCACTAGGAATAGGGTTCCCCTGGTCCTCACCTACCACCCCACCAGCCTCCGGGTCCAACATATTATTCTCCGTAACTTCCGCCACCTCCAACGGGATCCCACCACTAAGCACATCTTTCCCTTCCCCCTCCTTCTGCTTTCCGCAGGGATCACTCCCTACACGACTCCCTTGTCCATTTGTTCCCCCCTCCATCCCTCCCCACTGATCTCCCTCCTGACACTTATCCTTGTAAGCAGAACAAGTGCTACACGTGCCCTTACACTTCCTCCCTTACCACCATTCAGGGCCCCAGACAGTCCTTCCAAGTGAGGCGACACTTCACCTGTGAGTCGGCTGGGGTGATATACTGCGTCCAGTGCTCCTGATGTGGCCTTCTATATATTGGCGAAACCCGACGCAGACTGGGAGATCGTTTTGCTGAACACCTACGTTCTGTCCGCCAGAGAAAGCAGGATCTCCCAGTGGCCACATATTTTAATTCCACATACCATTCCCATTCTGTTATGTCCATCCATGGCCTCCTCTACTGTAAAGATGAAGCCACACTCAGGTTGGAGGAACAACACCTTATATTCCGTCGGGATAGCCACCAATCTGATGGCATGAACATTGACTTCTCTAACTTCCACTAATGACCCACCTCCCCGTCATACCCCATCTGTTATTTATTTATATACACACATTCTTTTTCTCTCTCTCCTTTTTCTCCCTCTGTCCCTCTGACTATACCCCTTGCCCATCCTCTGGGTTTTCCCCCCCTCCCCCTTTTCCTTCTCCCTGGGCCTTGTGTCCCATGATCCTCTCATATCCCTTTTGCCAATCAACTGTCCAGCTCTTGGCTCCATCCCTCCCCCTCCTGTCTTCTCCTATTATTTTGGATCTCCCCCTTCCCCTCCCACTTTCAAATCTCTTACTAGCTCTTCCTTCAGTTAGTCCTGACGAAGGGTCTTGGCCTGAAACGTCGACTGTACCTCTTCCTAGGGATGCTGCCTGGCCTGCTGCGTTCACCAGCAACTTTGATGTGTGTCGGTAGAATCAGAATCAGATTTATTATCCCGGCATGTGACATGAAATTTGTTAACTTAGCAGCATCAGTTCAACGGAATACATAAGCTAGCAGAGAGAGAAAAATAATAATAATAAATAAAATAAAACATAATAAACAAACAAGTAAATCAATTACATATATTGAATAGATTTTTTTAATGTGCAGAAACAGAAATACTGTATATTAAAAAAAGTGAGATAGTGTCCAAAGCTTCAAAGTCCATTTAGGAATCGGATGGCAGAGGGGAAGAAGCTGTTCCTGAATTGCTGAGTGTGTGCCTTCAGGCTTCTGTATCTCCTACCTGATGATAACAATGAGAAAAGCACATGCCCTGGGTGCTGAAGGTCCTTAATAATGGACACTGCCTTTCTGATGAAGATGTCTTAGGTACTTGGTAGGCTAGTGCCCAAGATGGAGCTGACTAGATTTACAACCTTCTGAAGCTTCTTTTGGTCCTGTGCAGTAGCCCCTCCATACCAGACAGTGATGCAGCCTGTCAGCATGTTCTTCATGGTACAACTATAGAAATTTTTGAGTGTATTTGTTGATATGCCAAATCTCTTCAAACTCCTAATAAACTATAGTTAGATCCTCAGAGATCTTGACACCCAGGAACTTGAAGCTGCTCACTCTCTCCACTTCTGATCCCTCTATGAGGATTGGTATGTGCTCCTTCGTCTTGCCCTTCCTGAAGTCCACAATTGGCTCTTTCATCTTACTGACATTGAGTGCCAGGTTGTTGCTGCGGCACCATTCCACTAGTTGGCATTTCTCACTCCTGTACGCCCTCTCATCACCACCTGAGATTCTACCAACAATGGCTGTATCGGTCAAAGGACTCTAATGATTCTGACTCTGTGATAAAGGTCTGATCTCCAACTGTACTCACACGGAAATGATTAAACAGTGTTCCATAAGCAGTTTGTGACATTTGGTACATTCTTGTGTGTTATAATGGACAAAATCATGCAGGAAGCCAGATTAAATGCTCATCACAGAAGTCATCTCTTCCCAAACAAGGAAATTTGGTCTCTGGGGTTTGTGGTTCAGGAGGTTGCTGAGGACGGAACTTATCTGCTGAGTGTAGGCTACTGGCTTCAGAAGAGAAAGAAAGCTCCAAGCAACATTATGCAATCTCTGACCAGCAGTGAGACAGCAAGGGTGGGGCTTAGGGAGAGAGAGATGATGGGGGGAGAGAGGAAGGGAAGAATCAGAGAAAGAGAGGATGAGAGAGAGTAAGGGGAGGGAGGGAGTGTGAGAGGGGAGCAGGGGAAAGATAGATAGGGGAGGAGAGAGGGGTAACTGAAAAAAGAGGGTAGAGGAGAGGTAAGAGAGAGTAGGAAGAGGAAAATAGTTGCAGTACAGTGAAGTATGTACTTTCAGTGTGTAACTTTATTAGGTGTACCTAATAAAGTGTCCAAGAGTGTATAGAAACATAGAAACATAGAAAGTAGGTGCAGGAGTAGGCCATTCGGCCCTTCGAGCCTGCACCGCCATTTATTATGATCATGGCTGATCATCCAACTCAGAACCCTGCACCAGCCTTCCCTCCATACCCTCTGATCCCCCTAGCCACAAGGGCCATATCTAACTCCCTCTTAAATATAGCCAATGAACTGGCCTCAACTGTTTCCTGTGGCAGAGAATTCCACAAATTCACCACTCTCTGTGTGAAGAAGTTTTTCCTAATCTCAGTCCTCAAAGGCTTCGCCTTTATCCTCAAACCGTGACCCCTCGTTCTGGACTTCCCCAACATCGGGAACAATCTTCCTGCATCTAGCCTGTCCAATCCTTTTAGGATTTTATACGTTTCAATCAGATCTCCCCTCAATCTTCTAAATTCCACTGAGTATAAGCCTAGTTCATCCAGTCTTTCTTCATATGAAAGTCCTGCCATCCCAGGATTAAATCTGGTGAACCTTCTTTGTACTCCCTCTATGGCAAGGATGTCTTTCCTCAGATTAGGGGACCAAAATTGCACACAATACTCCAGGTGTGGTCTCACCAAGGCCTTGTACAACTGCAGTAGTACCTCCTTGCTCCTGTACTCGAATCCTCTTGCTATAAATGCCAGCATACCATTCGCCTTTTTCACTGCCTGCTGTACCTGAATGCCCACTTTCAATGACTGGTGTATAATGACACCCAGGTCTCGTTGCACCTCCCCTTTTCCTAATCGGCCACCATTCAGATAATAATCTGTTTTCCTATTTTTGCCACCAAAGTGGATAACTTCACATTTATCCACATTAAATTGTATCTGCCATGAATTTGCCCACTCACCCAACCTATCCAAGTCACCCTGCATCCTCTTAGCATCCTCCTCACAGCTAACACTGCCGCCCAGCTTCGTGTCATCCGCAAACTTGGAGATGCTGCATTTAATTCCCTCATCCAAGTCATTAATATATATTGTAAACAACTGGGGTCCCAGCACTGAGCCTTGCGGTACCCCACTAGTCACCGCCTGCCATTCTGAAAAGGTCCCGTTTATTCCCACTCTTTGCTTCCTGTCTGCTAACCAATTCTCCACCCACACCAATACCTTACCCCCAATACCGTGTGCTTTAAGTTTGCACACTAATCTACTGTGTGGGACCTTGTCAAAAGCCTTTTGAAAATCCAAATATACCACATCCACTGGTTCTCCCCTATCCACTCTACTAGTTACATCCTCAAAAAATTCTATGAGATTTGTCAGACATGATTTTCCTTTCACAAATCCATGCTGACTTTGTCCAATGATTTCACCGCTTTCCAAATGTGCTATTATCACATCTTTGATAACTGACTCAAGCAGTTTCCCCACCACCGACGTTAGACTAACTGGTCTATAATTCCCCGGTTTCTCTCTCCCTCCTTTTTTAAAAAGTGGAGTTACATTAGCCACCCTCCAATCCTCAGGAACTAGTCCAGAATCTAACGAGTTTTGAAAAATTATCACTAATGCATCCACTATTTCTTGGGCTACTTCCTTAAGCACTCTGGGATGCAGACCATCTGGCCCTGGGGATTTATCTGCCTTTAATCCCTTCAATTTACCTAACACCACTTCCCTACTAACATGTATTTCGCTCAGCTCCTCCATCTCACTGGACCCTCTGTCCCCTACTATTTCTGGAAGATTATTTATGTCCTCCTTAGTGAAGACAGAACCAAAGTAATTATTCAATTGGTCTGCCATGTCCTTGCTCCCCATAATCAATTCACCTGTTTCTGTCTGTAGGGGACCTATATTTGTCTTTACCAGTTCATGGTTTGCTGCTGTTGTAGCACATCCACTTCAAAGTTTGATGTGCTGTGCATTCAGAGATGCTCTTCTGCACACCACTGTTATATCACGTGGTTGTTTGAGTTACTACCACCTTCCTGTTAGCTTGAACAAATCTGGCCATTCTCCACCCAGCTCTCTCATGAATAAGGCATTTTTTGCCCACAGAATTGCTGCTCACTGGATTTTTTTTTTACTTTTCATACCATTGTCTGTAAACTTTAGAGACTGTTATGCGTGAAACTCCCAGGACAGCAGCAGTTTCTGAGATATTCAAACCATCCTGTCTGACATCAACAATAATTCCATGGTCAAAGTCACTTTGACCACATTTCTTTCCCATTCAGATGTTTGGTCTGAACACCTGGACCTCTTGCATACTTTTACACACTGAGTTGCCACATGTGATTGGCTGATTAGATATTTGCAATGACAAGCAGGTTTAGAGGTGTACCTAATAAAGTGGCCACTGAGTGTAGAGAGTCATATAGTCATAGTCATACTTTATTGATCCTGGGGAAAATTGGTTTTTGTTACAGTTGCACCATAAATAATTAAATAGTAATAAAACCATAAATAGTTAAATAGTAATATGTAAATTATGCCAGGAAATAAGTCCAGGACCAGCCTATTGGCTCAGGGTGTCTGACCCTCCAAGGGAGGAGTTGTAAAGTTTGATGGCCACAGGCAGGAATGACTTCCTATGACGCTCTGTGCTGCGTCTCGGAGGAATGAGTCTCTGGCTGAATGTACTCCTGTGCCCACCCAGTACATTATGTAGTGGATGGGAGACATTGACCAAGATGGCATGCAACTTAGACAGCATCCTCTTTTCAGACACCACCGTGAGAGAGTCCAGTTCCATCCCCACAACATCACTGGCCTTACGAATGAGTTTGTTGATTCTGTTGGTGTCTGCCACCCTCAGCCTGCTGCCCCAGCACACAACAGCAAACATGATCGCACTGGCCACCACAGACTCACAGAACACCCTCAGCATCGTCCGGCAGATGTTAAAAGACTTCAGTCTCCTCAGGAAATAGGGACGGCTCTGACCCTTCTTGTAGACAGCCTCAGTGTTCTTTGACCAGTCCAGTTTATTGTAAATTCGTATCCCCAGGTATTTGTAATCCTCCACCATGTCCACACTGACCCCCTGGATGGAAACAGGGGTCACCAGTCCCTTAGCTCTCCTCAGGTCTACCACCAGCTCCTTAGTCTTTTTCACATTAAGCTGCAGATAATTCTGCTCACACCATGTGACAAAGTTTCCTACCATAGCCCTGTACTCAGCCTCAGCTCCCTTGCTGATGCATCCAACTTTGGCAGGGTCATCAGAAAACTTCTGAAGATGACAAGACTCTGTGCAGTAGTTGAAGTCTGAGGTGTAAATGGTGAAGAGAAAGGGAGACAAGACAGTCCCCTGTGGAGCCCCAGTGCTGCTGATCACTCTGTCGGACATACAGTGTTGCAAGCACACGTACTGTGGTCTGCCAGTCAGGTAATCAAGAATCCATGACACCAGGGGAGCATCCACCTGCATCGCTGTCAGCTCCTCCCCCAGCAGAGCAGGGCGGATGGTGTTGAACGCACTGGAGAAGTCAAAAAACATGACCCTCACAGTGCTCGCTGGCTTGTCCAGGTGGGCGTAGACACGGTTCAGCAGGTAAACGATGGCATCCTCAACTCCTGGTCGGGGCTGGTAGGCGAACTGGAGGGGATCTAAGTGTGGCCTGACCATAGGCCGGAGCAGCTCCAGAACAAGTCTGTCCAGGGTCTTCATGATGTGGGAGGTCAATGCCACCAGTCTGTAGTCATTGAGGCCGCTGGGGCGCGGCGTCTTCGGCACAGGGACGAGGCAGGACGTCTTCCACAGTACAGGAACCCTCCGGAGCCTCAGGCTCAGGTTGAAGACATGGCGAAGTACTCCACATAGCTGAGGGGCACAGGCTTTGAGCACCCTAGTACTGACACCATCCGCTCCTGCAGCCTTGCTTGGGTTGAGATGTTTCAGCTGTCTTCTCACCTGTTCAGCCGTGAAGCCCACCATGGTGGTTTCGTGTGGGGAAGGGGTATAGTCATGAGACCAGGGTGGGGGACAGTGAGGAGGGGTAGGAGGGGAGAGTGGAATATGTGTTGGTTGGGGGCCGACAACAGATGGCTCATGTGAGGGATGGGCAGGGGTCACAATGTCAAATCTGTTAAAGAACAGGGACAGAGATATACAGAGAGAGTAATAGAGAGACAGACAGTAACGGAGAGAGTAAGAAAGAGAATAAGAAAGAGAAAGAGAGAGTAAGAGAGTGAGAGAGTGTGAGAGAGAGAAGGTGGGGAACTCATGGAGAAATAGCTTGGCACAAACGAGATTGGTCTGTTTCTGAGCTGTACTTCACTAAACTCTAAAGCTATCTCCATAGGCAGTTTGGCTCCTCAAATTTTCAGTATGCAGTGGACAGGACTCCCTTTACCTCAGAACTCATCATGGGCTCTTGAATCTTCTGGATAGATGAGAGGGCAGGCTCCAGTGTGTGATGTTGTTTACTAATGCAGGCGGGACACATTCATGAGTCAGCCATCATTGCTGAATTCTCCACAACCTCAAGGATATCAGGCTGATAACCCAAGGACAATAGGTCCCTTAGTCACGACTGTCTTTCCCAGCAAGACCATCAGCGGAGGGTAGGTCTAATGAAGTCCATGCAGTCACAAGGAGGGTCACCAAGCAGATTCAGAGCCTCGTGGTTGTGCAATCTGGATAACCGCAACAAGGCCCGTGCTGTTCTAGCCCAATCCCCTGTACGATTCATAGCATTGTCACAAAGAAGAGTTTCCTGTTTTTCAGTGCGAGTGGAAACAGGTGTTGGACTAAATTACTACGAAGGTGATAGGACAAAAATAAAGAACGATTACAAAAAATAAATTCATTCCATACCTGTCAGTTTTCCCACATCCTGGCATGTTCCATTACTGACAGCTTTAGACCAGCTCTCTCATAGCATAACAGATGTTTCCTGCCATCATTAAGGTCAAAAGTTTGGAAACAGGCACTGGGTGCAACTTGTCCTATATTCAACTTGAGGTTACTTTCCAGAAATGAAGTAAAGTTTCACTTGTCCTGTCACTGGTTCCCCCCAGCTTCCTCAGAATTTAAAGCTAATTTACTTCTGCTCTTTTCAGGGTCTAACAAAGCGGTTTTGACCTGAGGTGTTAGCTCAGTTTCTCTCCCCACAGATGATGCTGACCTGCTGAGTTCAAACAACATTGCACCTTTTTATCATTAAGATTGGAATTTTCAGAATCAGAATCAGATTTAATATCACTGACATATTATATGAAATTTGTTAACTTAGAAGCAGCAGTATAATGCAATACGTGATAATAGAGAAAAAAAAACTAAATCAATTACAGTAAGTATATATATGCATGTTAAACAGTTAAATTAAAAATAGTGCAAAGACAGAAATACAGTAATAAAAAAGTGAAGTAATGTTCTTGGTTTCAATATCCATCGAGAAATCAGATGGCAGAGGGGAAGAAGCTGTTCCTGAATCGCTGAGTGTGTGCCTTCAGGCTTCTGTACCTCCTGCCTGATGGTAACGATGAGAAGAGGGCATGTCCTGGGTGGTGGGGGTCCTTAAAGATGGACACCTCCTTTCTGAGGCACTGCTCCTTGAAGATGTCTTGGATACTATGGCCACCAGTACCCATGATAGTGCTGACTAATTTTACAACTTTCTGCAGTTTCTTTCAATCCTGTGCAGCAGCACTAAACACCCTCCCCCCATACCAGACAGTGATGCAGCCTGTCAGAATGCTCTCCCAGGTATTTTGGGTGACAAACCAAATCTCCTCAAACTCCTAGCCGCTGTCTTCTCTTCTTTACAGCTGCATCGATATGTTGAAACCAGATTAGATCCTCAGAGATCTTGACACTGAGGAACTTGAAATTGCTCACTCTCTCCATTTCTGATCCCTCTATGAGGATTGATTTTGTGTTCCCACATCCTACCCTTTCTGGAATCCTCAATCAGTTCTTTGGTCTCAGTGACGTTGAGTGCCAGGTTGTTGATGCAACACAACTCAACCAGCTGGTATAGCTCGCAGTTGTATGCCCTCTCATCTCCATCTGAGATTCTGCCAACAATGATTGTATTTTATTCCAAGTAAATTATTTGTTCATTCCCCATCCCCTTTTCCCTGTCTCACCTTATCTCCTTGCTTGCCCATCACCTTCCTCTGGTGCTCCTCCCCCCAGTTTCTTTCTTCCATGGCCTTTTGTTTCTCTCCTATCAGATTCCCCCTTCTCCTGCCCTGTATCTCTTTCACCAATCAACTTTCCAGCTCTTTACTTCACACCTCCCCCTTCCCAGTCTCACCTGTTACATTGTGCTTCTCTTTCCCCTCCCCCACCTTTTAAACCTACTTCTCATCTTTTTTTTCTCTCCACTCCCGCTGAAGAGTCTTGGCCTGAAGCGATGACTGTACTTCTTTTCATAGATGCTGCCTGGCCTGCTGAGTTCCTCCAGTATTTTGTGTGTGCTACTTGGATTTCTGGCATCTGCAGATTTTCTCTTGTTTGTGAAATTATTTGTTCTGGCTGTTTAGTAGAAGACGCCCCTCACTGATGGGTTGATCAGTGTATGAGGAATCAAGGAGTGAGAGACTGGGGACTGGACCTGCAGAATAGAAGACATCGGAGGTTGTTGTTATACCCAGGAGTCCAGAGATCAGAGGCAGTCAGTGACAGTGTGGTGCAGTTATGTTACCATACTAGTAAACAAGACCCCCGGAAGGCAGCAGTGGATTTTATATTCAGTCAGTTATCTGGAATGTAAATATAAACTCATCCTTTGTAGCAATGCGCATTTAAAAAAACTGGTTTGTTAAAAACACATCCCTGAAGGATATCTTGCAAACACGAGGAATTCTGCAGATGCTGGATATTTAAGCAACACACATCAAAGTTGCTGGTGAACGCAGCAGGCCAAGCAGCATCTCTAGGAAGAGATACAGTCGACGTTTCAGGCCGAGACTCTTCGTCAGGACCCTGATGAAGGGTCTCGGCCTGAAACATCGACTGTACCTCTTCCTAGAGATGCTGCCTGGCCTGCTGCGTTCACCAGCAACTTTAACCTGAAGGATATCTGCTATCTTTTTACAGCCTGACTCTGGACAAAAAGAGTGGTTAAGGCTTAAAATACCCTTTGACACTGATGCCCTGACAAGTTCAAGGGCAGGGAAAGGGGGCTATAAAATGCTGTCCTTGCCAATGGTGGCCAGGTCCTGAAAAATGAATAAGTAACAATAAAAAGTGATGGTGGAGACGTGTTCTTGGTGTGGATTTAGGGTGAGATGGCCAGCACCAGCCAAAAATCAATGTTGTTAACAGAACTTGAGATAGTATTGAAACCTTGTTCTGTAGAGATAAAGAGCACTTTGTTCTTGCCGTTAGTAGTTTCCTGCCCACTAACTTTGTGGCTTCAGGTGGCCCAATAAAAATCTCCTAGCACTTCTGTCAAAAGGCAAATGCAGTTATGGGAAAATCAATTTATTCCATTTCATTTACAATTTGCAAACTGTGAAAGATAATTGACAAACACAAAGACTGTCCATAGGAAACTTTAAGTGGGAGAAATTACTATCTGTCAGACATCTGCAGCAGAAAGATTTAACAGTTGCGTGAATCTTTGGAGAATCTCTACATCTTTGTGCAGTCTCGCAAACTCTAAATATGAGGCTTTGAAACCACATGACAGAATCAGAGTAGTAAGTGAGGATTTAGGGGAAGTTTCTGGGGCTTGTTTGTTGAGCTGCATGTAGTGTTATCTGTGTGGGATTGTAACACCTTAACAAAGACTGAAACATGGTTGGAAGGGACAGAACCCAGGACATTCAGAAAAAATGGACAGAATGGAAGATGGGAGGCAGGACCAACTAATACCATAAGACCATAAGATATTGAGCAGAATTAGGCTATTTGACCCATTGAATCTGCTCTGCCATTTGATCATGTTTGATGTATTTCCCTCTCAACATCATTCTCCTGCCTTCTCTCCATAACCTTCCATGCCTCGACTTATCAAGAATCTATCAACCTTGCCTTAAGTACCCTCAATGACCTGGCCTTCACTCCCCTTGGCTAAAGAAATTATTTCTCATTTCGGTCCTAAATGGACATTTCTCTAATCTGAGGATACGCTCTCTGGTCCGAGACTCCCAACTATAAGAAACATCCGTCCACATCCAATCTTTTGAGGTCTTTCAACATTCAATAGGTTTCAATGAGATCCAAACCCAACACCTCCCACCCCATTCCTCTAAATTCCAGCAAGTACAGGCCCAGAGCCACCAAACTCTCCTCATATGATAAGCCTTTCAATCCTGGAATGAGCTTTGTGAACTTCCTTTGAACACTTTCCAGTGTCAGCATATCCTTTCTTAAATAAGAGGTCTAAAACTGATCACAGTTCTCCCAGTGAGGCTTCACTAGTGCCTTAGACCATAAGACATAGGAGCAGAATTAGGCCATTCAGCCCATCGAGTCTGCTCCGCCATTCCATCATGGCTGACCCCAGATCCCACTCAACCCCATACACTTGCATCCTCGCCATATCCTTTGATGCCTGACCAATCAGGAGAGGATCAACTTCCACCTTAAATCTATGAAAGGACCTTATAAAGCCTCAGCTTTATTTTTATATTCTAGTCCTCTTGAAATGAATGCTAACATTTCATTTACCTTTCTCACCACCAATTCAATCTGCAAATTAACCCATTAGAAATTCTGCACAAGGACCTCCAAGTCTCTTTGCGCCTCAGATCTTTGCTTTTTCTGCCTGTATAGAAAATGGTTTACACTTTTATTCCTTCTACCAAAGTGCATGACCTTACACTTCTCGACATTGTATTCCATCTGCCACTTCTTTGCCCATTCTCCTAAATGGTATAAGTCCTACTGCAGCCTCCCTCCCTCCTCAATGCTAGCTGCCCCTCCATCTATCTTTGTATCATCCGCAAACTTGGCCACAAAGCCATTAATTCCATCATCCAAATCATTGACATACAACGTAGAAAGAAATGGTCTCAATAGTGACCCCTATGGAACACTACTAGCCACCAGCAGCTAATCAGAAAAGGCTGCTTTTATTCCAACTCTTTGCCTCCTGCCAATCATCCAACACTCTATCTATGTTGGTTTCTTTCCTATAACACCATGAGCTCTTATCTTGTTAAGCAGCCTCATGTATGGCTCCCTGTCAAAGGCCCTTTGAAAATCTAGGTAAACAACAACTACCAATCCTCCTTTGTCCATCCTGCTTGCTTTACCTCAAATATTTCCAACAGGTTTTTCAGGCAAGATTTTCCCTTAAAGAAACGATGCTGGCTTTGGTTTATTTTATCATGTGCCTCCAAATACACTGAAACAATCCTTAACAATCAAATCCAATATCTTCCCAACCACTGAAGACAGGCCAACTGGCCTATAAATTCCTTTCTTCTGCCTCTCTCCCTTCTTGAAGAGTGGAGTGACGTTTGCAATTTTCCAGTCCTCTGGAACCATTCCAGAATCTAGTGATTCTTGAAAGATCATTATTAATACCTCCACAATCTCTTGAACCACCTCTTTCAGAACCCTGGAATGTAGACCATCTGGATCAGGTGACTTATCTACCTTCAGACTTTTCAGTTTTTCAAGCACCTAGTAATGTCAAGTTTGTTCACTTCTGCCCCTGACCTTCTTGAACCTCTTTCCACAGTGAAAACTGATGCAAAATATTTTTTCAGAACACCTTCCATTTCCTTGTCTCCCATTACTACCTCTCCAGCCGTCCAGTCCACTCTTGCCTCACTTTTACATTTTATGAATCTGAATAATTCTTTAATACTATTGGCTGGCTTACCTTCAATTTTCCATCTTTTCCTTCTTTATCACTTTTTAGTTGCCTTCTGATGATTTTTAAAAACTTTCCAATCCTCTAACTTTCCATGAATTTTGCTCTATCATATACCCTCTCTTTGGCTTTTTTGTTGGCTTTGACTTCTCTTGTCAGCCACAGTTGCATCGTCCTACCATTTAGAAAACTTCTTCTTTGGGACATATCTATCCTGTGCCTTTTGATTTGCTCCCAGAAACTCCAGTCATTGCTGCTTAGCTGTCATCCCTCCACAATTTTGGCCAGCTCCTCTCTCATGCCTCTGTCATTCCCTTTATTACACTGTAATACTGATATGTCTGACTTTAGCTTCTCCTTCTCAAATTGCAGGGTGAATGCTTCCATTAGCAGGAGAAACTAGGATCCAAGGGCACCATCTCAAAATAATATCGATTTAGCACACAGTGAGAATTGGTTGCAGGAGGGGCAGGACTGGCAGTTTAATGTTCCGGGGTTCTGTTGCTTCAGACATGACAGAGGGGGAGGGATGAAAGGGGGAGGAGTGACAATACTAGTCAGGGAGAATATCACAGCTGTAGGTAGACAGGACAGCCCAGAGGGCTTATCTACAGAGACCATATGGGTGGAGCTGAGGAACAGGAAAGGGGTGACCACACTAATAGGGTTGTATTATAGACCGCCCAATAGTCAGAGAGAATTGAAGGAGCAAATCTGTAGAGAGATAGCAGACAGATGTAAGAAACAGGAAGTTGTAATAGTAGGGGATTTTAACTTTCCACATATTGACTGGGACTCCCACACTATGAAAGGGTTAGATGGCGTGGAGTTTGTCGAATGTGTTCAGGAAAGTTTCCTAAATCAATATATAGAGGTACCCACGAGAGAGGATGCAATACTTGATCTCCTATTAGGGAACCAGACAGGTCAGGTGACAGAAGTATGTGTAGGTGAACATTTTGGATCCAGTGACCATAATGTCATTAGTTTCAAGTTCATTATGGATAAGGATAGGTCTGGTCCTCGAGTTAAGGTTCTAAATTGGAGAAGGGCCAATTTTGAGGAAATGAGAAAGAAATTAGGAAGAGTGGATTGGGATAAGTTGTTTTCTGGCAAGGATGTGTTCAGTATGTGGAAGGCATTGTTACGTACCCCGTAACTGGGTTGCCAAACCAGCAGAAATGGATCACTCAGTTGGAGACTGGATTACTAGGACTAAGAAAGTTTTATTAAAGAAACAAGCAACACAGTAATCGAAAGGATAATAAATGCAACAGTTCAGCAATGATAAACACACATGTGCACAGAATTAAGATAACAGCATCAATCAAGCTCTATCGTTGTCTAGGGGTAAATGACCAATTTCAAAGTGACACAAAAGTCCAGTTCAATTTAGTTCAGTTCGCAGTAATCATTGCCATGGCGATGGACAATGTGGGGGGAGGGAGAGAGAGAACGAGAACGACTGATCATTCAGAACGGCTTCCACTCACAGACCGGCGATATGGCTCACAAGCAGCTTTCGGGCGGGTCCTTTGTGATGTCACCTGAGGTCACCGACTGTGACCCCTCCTCCAGATGCGGTCGATCCTCTGCAGTGAACCCGGCACCCAAGCAAGGGCGGACACACACCGGGTTCCCGCTGATCGTACCTTTCCACCCTGTGCGTTTAAGGCTGATCCCCCGATCAGCCGTCCAAGAGCTTCCCACCGACTCGTGAGAGGCGCATCGCTTCCAGGGTCTCGTTACCTCGAGTGTCGTGTGTGTCCTGCCTTAGCGAACCTGTCCCCTTTTATCCCCCTGCTGGGGTATCGCCTGTCCATCACTTCAAACAGTTCAGGGTTCAAAGGGGGAGCCACTCCAGACAGCTCTCTCTCCCATCCCTTCATTACACATCTCCAGATGCTGCTTCATTGTTCCTTATTTCTCCTTCCCCTGAGGACAGGTGGCAGACCAACTGCTGATGCCACTGATGCTAGCCCAGGCCAGCAAACATCTTAATTTATGTGTATTCTCGTCACAGCATTCAAAGGCGAAATTTTGAGAGTGCAGAGTTTGCATGTTCCTGCCAGGATTAAAGGCAAAGTTAACAGGCATAGGGAACCTCAGTTTTCAAGGGATATTGGTGATCTGGTTAAGAAAAAGAGAGAGGTGTATAGCAGGTATAGGCAACAAGGAACAAATGAGGTACTTGAAGAGTATAGAAAATGTAAGAAAATACTAAAGAAGGAAATCAGGAAGGCAAAAAGAAGACATGAGGTTGCTTTGGCAGATAATGTGAAGGTAAACCCGAAGGGTTTCTATAAGTATATTAAGAGTAAAAGGATAGTAAGGGACAAAATTGGTCCCCTAGAAGATCAAAGTGATTGTCTATGTGTGGAGCCTCACGAGATGGGGGAGATCTTAAACAATTTTTTTGCATCAGTATTTACTCAGGAAACTGGCATGGCGTATATGGAAGGAAGGGAAACAAGGAGTAGTGTCATGGAACATTTAGAGATTAAAGAGGAGGAGGTGCTTGCTGCCTTACAGCGAATAAAGGTAGATAAATCCCCCGGGCCTGACATGATATTTCCTAGGACATTGAGAGGGACTAGTGTAGAAATTGCAGGGGCCCTGGCAGAAATATTTAAAATGTCCTTAGCCACGGGTATGGTGCTGGGGGATTTGAGGGTAGCTCATGTTGTTCCATTGTTTTAAAAAGGCTTCAAAGGTAAACCATTACAGGCCAGTGAGCCTGACATCAGTAGTAGGTAAATTATTTGAAGGTGTTCTGAGAGATCGGATATACAAGTATTTGGACAGCCAAGGGCTGATTAAGGATAGTCAGCATGGCTTTGTGCGTGGTAGATCGTGTTTAACGAATCTTGTAGAGGTTTTCGAGGAGGTTACCAGGAAAGTAGACAAAGGAAAGACTGTGGATGTTGTCTACATGGACTTTAGTAAGGCCTTTGACAAGGTCCCACATGAGAGGTTAGTTCAGAAGGTTCAGACACTAGGTATCCATGGAGTGGTTGTAAACTGGATTCAAAATTGGCTGTGTGGGAGAAGACAGAGAGTGTGGATGATTGCTTATCAGACTGGAGGCCTGTGACTAGTGGTGTGCCTCAAGGATCTGTGCTGGGACCATTGTTGTTTGTTGTCTATATCAATGACCTAGATAATAATGTGGTAAATTAGATCAGCAAGTTTGCTGATGACATTAAGATTGGAGGCGTTGTGGACAGTGAGGAAGGCTTTCAAAGCTTGCTGAGGGATCTGGACTAACTGGAAAAATAGGCCAGAAAATGGCAGATGGAATTTAATGCAGACAAGTGTGAGGTGTTGGGAAGGACATATCAAGATAGGACATACACAGTAAATGGTTAGGCACTGAGGAGTGCGGAGGAACAAAGAGATCTGGGAGTTCAGATACATAATTCCCTGAAAGTGGCGTCACAGGTAGACAGGGTTGTAAAGAAGGCTTTTGGCATCCTGGCATTCATAAATCAAAGTATTATAGGAGTTGGGTTGTTATGGGGAGGTTGTATGAGACATTGGTGAGGCCAAATTTGGAGTATTGTGTACAGTTCTGGTCACCTAACTATAGGAAGGATATCAGTAAGATTGAAAGAGTGCAGAGAAGATTTACTAGGATGTTGCTGGGTCTTCAGGAGTTGAGTTACAGGGAAAGATTGAACAGGTTAGGACTTTATTCCTTGGAGCGTAGAAGAATGAGGGGAGATTTGATAGAGGTCTACAAAATTATGAGGGGTATAGACAGAGTAAATGCGAGTAGGCTCTTTCCACTTAGATTAGGAGAGATAAACATGAGAGGACATGGCTTTAGGGTGAAAGGGGAAAGGTTTAGGGGGAACATTAGGGGGAACTTCTTCAATCAGAGAGTGGTCGGAGTGTGGAACGAGCTGCCATCTGACGTGGTAAATGCAGGCTCACTCTTAAGCTTTAAAAATAAATTGAATAGGTACATGGATGGGAGAGGTCTGGAGGATTATGGACTGGATGCAGGTCAATGGGACTAGTGGAATAAAGTTTTGGCACAGACTAGAAGGGTTGAATGGCCTGTTTTCTGTTCTGTAGTGTTTTATGGATCTATGGTTCTATGGTTTTATGAGGAGGAATTTCTTCAGCCAGAGGGTTGCAAATCTGTGGAATTTGTTGCTACAGAGGGCTGTGGAGACTGTCATTGGGTGTATTTCTTGCTACGGAGGGCTATGGACTCTAAGTCATTGGGTGTATTTAAGGCATAACCACCAAACTCACCATCAGCAAAGGAGCATCACAAGCATCATCATACTTAGTCCCTTCTGTTTTCTTTATACCCAAGTACAGATCCAATGTCAGGCTGATTTAAGTTTGTAAACAACACTGCTGTTGTTGGTCAAGTCAAGGGTGGTGCAGAGTCAGCATTTAGGAGAGACAGAAAATCTGGTTGATTGGTGCCACAATGACAACCTCTCACTCAATGACAGCAAAACCAAAGAGCTAATTACTGACTACACAACGAAGCAACTGGAAGTCCATAAGCCATTCTTTATTAAAGAATTGGATGTGGAGAGGGTCAGTAACTTTAAATTTCTTGGTGTTATCATGTCCTGATAGTGGCATGTGCATAGATTTGGCATGTTACTAAAACTTCAACAACTTCTATAGATGCATAGTGGAGAGTCTATTAACTCTTTGCATCATGGCCTGGTTTGGATACACCACTGCCCTAGAATGGAAAAGCCTACAAGAAGTGGTGAAGCCCAGTCCATCACAGGCAAAGCCTTCCCCACCAGTGAGTGATGCCATAAGAAAGCAGCATCCATCATTGAGGACCACTCTCATCAAGGCCACGGTCTCTTCTTGCTGCTGCCATCGGGAAGGAGGTACAGTTGCAAACAGCACCAGGTTCGGGAACTGTTATTATCTTTCAGCCATCAGGCTCCTGAATCAGTGAGAATAACTTCACTCACCTCAACTCTGAATAATTTCACAACCCATAGACTGACTTTTAAGGACTCCCATACTCTCAGTATTTTTTATTTATTTAATTATTTGCACAGTCTCTCTTCTTTATGCATATTGTTTTATTTTATCAGTGCTTGTGTGTGTGTTGGAGCTTGGATGAAATTACCGGAGAGACAGAGTCACTGGTAGATACAAAGCAGCTTCTTTATTCGACACAACAAGGTACAGCAGGCATCATACGGATGGAGACGTTTTCCGCAGAAAGGTCTGCTAGCTCAATGTGGGCTCGATATTTATATGCTAAACACAAAGGCAATCACTGCTTAAAAGTTACAGACAATGCTTCCTATTGAAGCTACATACAAAATATCACTCCATCCTTTCCTTCCGATGCCAACATGTCTGGGTTGGTATCCACAGCCTTTAGGATTTACTTGGCATTTTACGTGCTAACATAGAAGACAATTAATATTTATAATGTATAGATAATACTGTCTTTGAAACTACAGGATTAGGTCAAACTGCTGCGCCAGAAGCATCTGGTATTCACACCTTTTTAGGAAGCATGTTGTTGTGGATTCAATCCATAGTACTTTGTCAAATAGAAGTCTGGTGGCCAAAGTCATTTAAGTGTAAACAAATCATCTACCCAAAAAAAAACTCACTCTAACAGTCCCTCCTCTTGGTCTTCCAGGACAAAAATTAAATTTGTATCAGGAAAGGCCAACCTAGGAGGATCTGCTCAAATAGGGCCACAAATATGCCCTGTCTCAAAATTCCCCACCAATTTTATGTACCTCGATATCTATCCTAGCATTACCTAATCACTACCTAGCAAATGTTAGGCAGAGAGGCTGTTCCAAGTCTTTAGGAATGCGGCTCCTTTGGCGGTGCCTGCTCTTTCTCTGCAGGCTGACTGCAGCTTAATCACATTCCTTTGTCTTCAGCTCTTTATCCTCTGGTCACTGAAACTCTCCTTCCAGGAGCACACACAGGCGCTCTCATCGATGTCCAGGAAGGAGTTGGGGTGGCCTCTACATAAATGTCTGCAAGGACCTCTCCCCGGTGGCACCCCCTTCCGAACTGTCTGGTCGATCACTGGCTCAATTGGTGAAAAGGGCCCAGCTCCTCAGACTGGAGTGACTGCTTCCAGATGCCGTGTGCAGTCTGAAATGCCATCGAAGTGGTGGAACTTGCCGTCTCTGCTTTAACTCAAAAATCCCTCCCCGTCTATTTCCCAATAAATTTCTATACTATGCTATAAAATTAATTATCTACCTTCAGCAACCAGCCTTCTTTACAGAGTACCATCCTCATCACACTTTAGCAGGCTATTCATGGTTTTCCAACATGTTCTCAGTGTCTCCTGCCACACACTCGGCGTTTTCTGCCCTTGCGTTTTCTCCGGGTATGTTTTCATCAGCTGTGGTCAGGTCTGGCATGGCCGGCTGGTGTTCCTCTCTTAGGTTCTCTGTAATTACATGGTTACTGGGTACACTTGGTTCCCCGCTCTGTCTGTGGGAGCAACAAGAGGGTGAGTTGTATGCTTTAACCTGAGTCCAATGTTTCCACTGGCTGCCTCGCCAAGTCTGTACACAGACACACGTATCATTCGTTAAGAGTACCGTCTGTGGTCCTATCCACCTGGGGGCAAACCCTGGCCTTTCTGGCAGCACCCTCACCATAATTTGGTCGCCGGGCTGTGGAAGAACTATCCCCTTTCCCTCTGGCTCTTTCTGATTAGCGATTCGCTGTTGTTGTTCCGCTCGGTCCTTTAATACTTTATAAGTTGGTTACAAAGGTCATTCTATCCCTGTAAGCCCCAGGCTCCCCGCAACCCATAATTACCCCATAAGGGAGTCGCATTGTTCGCCCCATCAATAATTCGTAGGGGCTGAGACCCAACGTGCAGTTCAGGTTGCACGCAATCTCATCAGGATTCCTGATAATACATCAACCCATGTCTTTCCTGTCTCGGCTATAGCTTTGACTAAAGCATTCTTGATTGTTCGGTTAATCCTTTCTACCATCCCTGAACTCTGGGGGTGGTAGGGTACGTGGAACCGTTGTCGAAACCCCAGCAGTCGGCACATTTCCTTCATCACTTTCCCCGTGAAATGTGCTCCCTGATCTGAATCCACCTGAAGTGGGGTTCCCCACCTTGGGAGGATTTCGTGAACTAGGACCCATGCAGTGGTGCAGTCCCTTGTTGGGAAAGCCTCCACCCACCGGGTGAAGTGATCCATAATTACTAGACAGTAGTTTTTCCCCCTGCTTTTTGGCAGGGGCCCTGTGAAATCTATCTGGATGTTTTGTCCCCTCGGCCGAGGCTGATTTGCCAGCTGTAGCTTTCTGCCCTGACCAGGGTTATGCTGGGCACAAATGATAAAACGGCGGCAGAATTCCTCAACATCCCCGCCCATCCCTGGCCCCCACCAGTCCTGCCAGAGGGTTGTGATCGTGCACTGCCTTCCATGATGCATCGCCCCATGATATAACTTTAGTAGGAGCTGTCTAATACAGGGTGGGGCCACTGCAACTCGTTCCTCCCCATGTATCCAGCACCCATCTGATCCCTCCTTTGCTCCTTTTCTCCTCCATTTTCCCTTCTCTTCTGCCTCTACCTCTTCTTATAATTTTACTAAGCTGGCTTCTGTCGTTTCCTCCTGCACACTTGCAATTTCAATTGCCTCTTGTTCCTCTGCTGCCTTATTCACAGCAGTATCTGCCCTTGGAGGAAATGGGAAAACTTTATGTTCTGGAGTGGTCGCAATCTCTCTGAGTATCCCCTGGTGTTTTTGTTCCTTCGCTATACCCGGAACAGTGGTCAGTATGTCAGTTTGTATAGGGTCCTGCTTAGGGGGTTTATACAGACCCTCCTCTATTTTAACTGGGTCTATCTTTACCTGCTCACAATCTTGCTTGTGTATTCTGTTGGTTGTATGCGTTCGTTGCCCCTGACTCATCCATATTATTTCTCTTTTTCCCGAATCTATAACAGCTCCTGCTTCCCTTCAGATGTCTATTCCAAGGATCGTGCCCTCATTATTTGGACATACCCAGAAATACACTGGAAGCTGCACTCCCCGGATTTCTAGTATTTGCTTCTCGCTTCTTTCTGCTTTTACTGTTTTCCCTCCTATACCCCTGATATAACTGGCCTGTCCAGTTGCTGGTAAGGGTAAGTCTGTTATTGATACCGATGCCCCTTTGTCCACTAACATATTGCATTGCCGTCCCCCTAACAATGCCGTTGTGAACATCCGTGAGTCACCAGCACTGGCAGTGGAGCCTGCTGCCACATCCTTTTCTACCCTAAGAGGCGCCATTACTAACTCTAGTCTGATTGATAGTCAGACTGGCTGCTGATGGGGTGAGTGACTGGGTGTCTGCTGTGACCTTTGCCTGGGTTTTCCCCCTCCTTTTTGGGCACTGTCTCCAGCCATGTCCTGATAGGCCACAGCTGTAGCATATCAACTCCTTCACTATCTCATACCTGGTCCGGCAGTCCTTTGCTATGTGCCCTGGCTGCTGGAAAGCAAAACAAACTCTCCGGGACATCACAGCAGCTGCCTCCACTATACCCACTTTATGATTTCTCTTGCCTTTTCTTTGGTCTGTCTCACTGGCCCACAAAACTATCGCAGAGTAGGTGGACCCTACTGTTATGCCTAAATCTAAAACATCCTGGTGGGCTGAGCTCAGGCCTTCCTTCAGCATTTTTAGGAAGACTTGGTCATCCCTCCCTGGATTATCCAACCCGGAATACTCCTCATACACTTGGTATTTACGTTCTGCATAATGGTTGTCTCGTCAGCTTTTTGAATCACTGCCATTATCGTTTCCCAGCTACCCTCGCCTCCCCCCAGACGCTGCCTCACTTCCCCTTTAAAAGAGTGATATCTTTCTTCATTACTGGCGCTCCCGGTAGTTGCTCATGTACCATCCCGCACCCCCTGGGCCATCCTGTCCTACATATTCCTCGGGCACTTGGCTTTCAGTAACACGTGTATATCTTTAGGGTGCATCTGATGAATTTCAACCATTTCCTCGAGTTTACGCCAGAATTTTGAATTCCCACAGGCGACTTTAAGTGAGGGCAACTTGGACAAAATGCTCTGTTTCTCCCCGGGGGTGAAGGGCTTATGAATAGTTGTAATCAAGGTCAAGGGCTGGCTCGGATCATCAGAGTTCTCAACCTGATGTTGCCTGACCTCAATAGGTGCCATTCTGGTTGATCTCTCTGGGTAAAACCTCTCCCTGAGATATCCCCACACTACGCAAAATATCATAGACGGGTAGCAGTTAAACAGTACATACTTAAAACCGCAGTGTATGTATTCCACAATTTACAACTTTGAGTACCTGAACTCATGATGCCCGCTGTACTCCCTTGCATCACACTTGCACACGCATACACTAAAATGCAGCTTCCCGAACGAGTATACACGCCCCTACTCTGGCGTCTAGAACCGTACCGTTGGTTACCACCTTTCGCAACTGGTGGTCCAAGTTAACATGCAAAGATTCCTCACTTACATAAACACACATGCACACACTACTTTTATATCTGCCAGCTCAGCTCTCCACGTTCGTGATACCTCGTGTTCCCATGTGTCCACCGACCGAACAGATCCAAGTGTGAGTGTTATTTTAGAAAAATACTCACCAACTTAAGACTGCTAGGAACGCTGGCCACACGACGAGTCACGAAGATATCCCACTCCTGACACCAAATGTTGTAGCATGGATGAAATTACCGGAGAGACAGAGTCACTGGTAGATACCAAGCAGCTTCTTTATTCGACACAAGGTACAGCAGGCATCATACGGATGGAGATGCTTTCCGTAGAAAGGTCTGCTAGCTCAATGTGGGCTTGATATTTATATGCTAAACACAAAGGCAATCACTGCTTAAAAAGTTACAGACAATGCTTCCTTTTGAAGCTACATACAAAATATCACATCATCCTTTCCTTCCGACACAAACATGTCTGGGTTGGTATCCACAGCCTTTAGGACTTACTTGGCATTTTACATGCTAACATAGAAGACAATTAATATTTATAATATATAGATAATACTGTCTTCGAAACATCAGCATTAGGTCAAACTACAGCGCCAGAAGCATCTGGTATTCACACCTTTTAGGAAACCCATTGTGGTGGACTCAATCCGCAGTCATTTGTCAAACAGTTAAAATAGAAGTCTGGTGGCCAAAGTCATTTAAGTGTAAACAAATCATCTACCCCAAAAAAACTCACTCTAACAGTGTAAACACGAGGAATTCTGCAGATGCTGGAAGTTCAAGCAACACACATCAAAGTTGCTGGTGAACGCAGCAGGCCAGGCAGCATCTCTAGGAAGAGGTACAGTCAACGTTTCGGGCCGAGACCCTTCGTCAGGACTAACTGAAGGAAGAGTTAGTAAGAGATTTGAAAATGGGAGGGGGAGGGGGAGATCCAAAATGTTAGGAGAAGACAGGAGGGGGAGGGATAGAGCCAAGAGCTGGACAGGTGATATGAGAGGATCATGGGACAGGAGGCCCAGGGAGAAGGAAATGGCTGGGGGAACCCAGAGGATGGGCAAGGGGTATAGTCAGAGGGACAGAGGGAGAAAAAGGAGAGTGAGAGAAAGAATGTGTGTATAAAAATAAATAACGGATGGGGTACGAGGGGGAAGTGGGGCATTAGCAGAAGTTAGAGAAGTCAATGTTCATGCCATCAGGTTGGAGGCTACCCAGACAGAATATAAGGTGTTGTTCCTCCAACCTGAGTGTGGCTTCATCTTCACAGTAGAGGAGGACGTGGGTAGACATGTCAGAATGGGAATGGGATGTGGAATTAAAATGTGTGGCCACTGGAAGATCCTGCTTTCTCTTGCGGACAGAGCGTAGGTGTTCAGCAAAGCGGTCTCCCAGTCTGCGTCGGGTCTCGCCAATATATAGAAGGCCACATCGGGAGCACCAGACGCAGTATATCACCCCAGCCAACTCATAGGTGAAGTGTCGCCTCACCTGGAAGGACTGTCTGGGGCCCTGAATGGTGGTGAGGGAGGAAGTGTAAGGGCATGTGTAGCACTTGTTCCACTTACAAGGATAAGTGCCAGGAGGGAGATCAGTGGGGAGGGATGGGGGAGACAAATGGACAAGGGAGTCACGTAGGGAGCGATCCCTGCGGAAAGCAGAGAGAGAGGGGGAGGGAAAGATGTGCTTAGTGGTGGGATCCCGTCACTTCCGTCACCTCCAACGGACAAAAAGGATTAGTTTAATCTTCCTCTCTCTCTCCTTTTTCTCCCTCTGTCCCTCTGACTATACCCCTTGCCCATCCTCTGGGTTCCCCCCCCCTTTTCCTTCTCCCTGGGCCTCCTGTCCCATGATCCTCTCATATCACCTGTCCAGCTCTTGGCTCCATCCCTCCCCCTCCTGTCTTCTCCTATCATTTTGGATCTCCCCTCCCCCTCCCCCTCCCACTTTCAAATCTCTTACTAGCTCTTCCTTCAGTTAGTCCTGACGAAGGGTCTCGGCCCGAAACGTTGACTGTACCTCTTCCTAGAGATGCTGCCTGGCCTGCTAGGTTCACCAGCAACTTTGATGTGTGTTACTCTAACAGTGTGTAGTGTTTCCAGTGATTTGATTGTCTTTTTATGTTCTACTGTGAATGCCTACAAGAAAATGGGTCTCTGTTTGCATGCTTTTATGCTGCCAGATGATTGGCTGATTAGATATTTGCATTAATATCATTATTATAGGACCTCAAGGGTGGCGTTCTCAGGATTGTTGCCAGTGCTACGTGACAGTGATGGTAAGAATTGGAGGAGATAGCAGTTGAATGCGTGGCTGAGGAGTTCGTGCAGGGAACAGGGTTTTAGATTTTTAGATCATTGGGATCTCTTCTGGGGAAGGTCGGACCTGTACAGATTGGATGGGTTGCACCTGAACTCGAGGGGGAGAAATATCCCTGCAGGTAGGTTTGCTAGCATGGTTTGGGAGGGTTTAAACTAATTTGCGAGGGGGATGGGACCCAGAGCGATAGAGCAATGAAAGAAGTGCATGGAGTAAAGCCAGATCTAACATACAGAGAGGCTTTGAGGAAAGAGAAGCAGAATAAACGGTGTAAAGACAGTAAGGTAGAAGGGCTGAAATGTGTGTACCTCAATGCAAGAAGCATCAGGAACAAAGGTGATGAACTGAGAGCTTGGATACATACATGGAATTATGATGTAGTGGCCATTACAGAGACTTGGCTGGCACCAGGGCAGGAATGGATTCTCAATATTCCTGGATTTCAGTGCTTTAAAAGGGATGGAGAGGGCGGAAAAAGGGGAGGAGGGGTGGCATTACTGGTCAGGGATACTATTACAGCCACAGAAAGGGTGGGTAATGTAGCAGGATCCTCTTTTGAGTCAAAATGGGTGGAAGTCAGGAACAGGAAGGGAGCAGTTACTCTACTGGGGGTATTCTATAGGCCCCCTGGTAGCAGCAGAGATACAGAGGAGCAGATTGGGAGGCAGATTTTGGAAAGGTGCAAAAATAACAGGGTTGTTATCATGGGTGACTTTAACTTCCCCAATATTGATTGGCACCTGATTAGTTCCAAGGGTTTAGACGGGGCAGAGTTTGTTAAGTGTGTCCAGGACGGATTCCTGTCACAGTATGTGGACAGGCCGACCGGGAGAATGCCATACTAGATCTAGTACTAGGTAATGAACCAGGTCAGGTCACAGATCTCTCAGTGGGTGGGCATCTGGGGGACAGTGACCACCGTTCCCTGGCCTTTAGCATTATCATGGAAAAGGATAGAATCAGAGAGGACAGGAAAATTTTTAATTGGGGAAAAGCAAATTATGAAGCTATAAGGCTAGAACTTGCGGGTGTGAATTGGGATGATGTTTTTGCAGGGAAATGTACTATGGACATGCGGTCGATGTTTAGAGATCTCTTGCTGGATGTTAGGAATAAATTTGTCCCCGTGAGGAAGGTAAAGAATGTATAGGGTGAAGGAACCATGGGTGACAAGTGAGTGGAAAATCTAGTCAGGTGGAAGAAGGCAGCATACATGAGGTTTAGGAAGCAAGGATCAGATGGGTGTATTGAGGAATATAGGGAAGCAAGAAAGGAGCTTAAGAAGGGGCTGAGAAGAGCAAGAAGGGGGCATGAGAAGGCCTTGGCGAATAGGGTAAAGGAAAACTCCAAGGCAGTCTTCATTTATGTGAAGAACAAAAGGATGACAGGAGTGAAGGTAGGACTGATCAGAGATGAAGGTGGGAAGATGTGCCTGGAGGCTGTGGAAGTGAGCGAGGTCCTCAATGAATACTTCTCTTTGGTATTCACCAATGAGAGGGAACTTGATGACGGTGAGGACAATATGAGTGAGGTTGATGTTCTGGAGCATGTTGATATTAAGGGAGAGGAGGTGTTGGAGTTGTTAAAATACATTAGGACAGATAAGTCCCCGGGGTCTGACGGAATATTGCCCAGGCTGCTCCACGAGGCGAGAGAAGAGATTGCTGAGCCTCTGGCTAGGATCTTTATGTCCTCGTTGTCCACGGGACTGGTACCGGAGGATTGGAAGGAGGCGAATGTTGTCCCCTTGTTCAAAAAAGATAGTAAGGATAGTCCGGGTAATTATAGACCACTGAGCCTTACGTCTGTGGTGGGAAAGTTGTTGGAAAAGATTCTTAGAGATAGGATCTATAGGCATTTAGAGAATCATGGTCTGATTAGGGACAGTCAGCATGGCTTTGTGAAGGGCAGATCATGTCTAACAAGCCTGATAGAGTTCTTTGAGGAGGTGACCAGGCATATAGATGAGGGTAGTGTAGTGGATGTGATCTATATGGATTTTAGTAAGGCATTTGACAAGGTTCCACACGGTAGGCTTATTCAGAAAGTTAGAAGGCATGGGATCCAGGGAAGTTTGGCCAGGTGGATTCAGAATTGGCCTGCCTGCAGAAGGCAGAGGGTGGTAGTGGAGGGAGTACATTCAGATTGGAGGATTGTGACTAATGGTGTCCCACAAGGATCTGTTCTGGGACCTCTACTTTTCGTGATTTTTATTAACGACCTGGATGTGGGGGTAGAAGGCTGGGTTGGCAAGTTTGCAGACGACACTAACGTTGGTGGTATTGTAGATAGTGTAGAGGATTGTCAAAGATTGCAGAGAGACATTGATAGGATGCAGGAGTGGGCTGAGAAGTGGCAGATGGAGTTCAACCTGGAGAAGTGTGAGGTGGTACACTTTGGAAGGACAAATTCCAAGGCAGAGTACAAAGTAAATGGCAGGATACTTAGTAGTGTGAAGGAGCAGAGGGATCTCGGGGTACATGTCCACAGATCCCTGAAAGTTGCCTCACAGGTAGATAGGGTAGTTAAGAAAGCTTATGGGGTGTTAGCTTTCATAAGTCGAGGGATAGAGTTTAAGAGTCACGAAGTAATGATGCAGCTCCATAAAACTCTGGTTAGGCCACACTTGGAGTACTGTGTCCAGTTCTGGTCACCTCACTATAGGAAGGATGTGGAAGCATTTGAAAGGGTACAGAGGAGATTTACCAGGATGCTGCCTGGTTTAGAGAGTACGCATTATGATCAGAGATTAAGGGAGCTAGGGCTTTACTCTTTAGAGAGAAGGAGGATGAGAGGAGACATGATAGAGGTGTACAAGATAATAAGAGGAATAGATAGAATGGATAGCCAGCGCCTCTTCCCCAGGGCACCACTGCTCAATACAAGAGGACATGGCTTTAAGGTAAGGGGTGGGAAGTTCAAGAGGGATATTAGAGGAAGGTTTTTTACTCAGAGAGTGGTTGGTGCGTGGAATGCACTGCCTGAGTCAGTGGTGGAGGCAGATACACTAGTGAAGTTTAAGAGACTACTAGACAGGTATATGGAGGAATTTAAGGTGGTGGCTTATATGGGAGGCAGGGTTTGAGGGTCGGCACAACATTGTGGGCTGAAGGGCCTGTACTGCACTGTACTATTCTATGTTCTATGTTCTATTAACATCAGGTGTACAGGTGTACCTAATAAAGTGACCACTGAGTGTAAATGTAAGTAGATAACAGGTACTACAAGTAAGGCAGAAAACTCTACCAAGAAAGAGTCAGCTGCCAAACATGTCAGTAGAAAATTGATGGGAGAGATAACGGATTGATAAATATGGAGGCCATTATAGAAAGTTTATCAGAGCTTATTAGCTTATCAAGTTTATTAGAGACTGATATTTCTCAGTATGAAATTGGCCATCCCAAGTTATTTGATAGCCCTGGAACCCATTCAACCCAATACACCTACCCTCTCACCATATCCTTTGATGCCCTGATCAATTAGAAACTATCAACTTCCACTTTAAATGTACCCATGGACTTGGCCTCCACAGTAGTCTGTGGCAGAGCATTTCCCAGATTCACTGCTCTGTAGCCCAGAAAATTCCTCCTTACCTCTGTTCTGAAAGGTCACCCCTCAATTTAGAGGCTGTGCCATCTAGTTCTGGATGCCCTCATCAAAGGAAACAATCTCCTTACGTCCACCTCATTAGATTTGATTAGATTATGAGGACACGCAGTCCTCGTTTATTGTCATTTAGAAATGTATGCATTAAAAATGATACAATGTTCCTCCAGAAAGATATCACAGAAACACAAGACAGACCAAGACTAAAACTGACAAAAACACATAATTATAACGTATAGTTACAACAGTGCAAAGCAATACCGTAATTTGATAAAGAGCAGACCATGGGCACGGTAAAAAAAGTCTCAAGTCCCGATAGCCTCATCATCTCACGCAGATGGTAGAAGGGAGAAACTCTCCCTGCCGTGAACCTCCAAGCGCTGCAAACATGCTGATGCATTGGAAGCACCCGACCGCAGCGGACTCCGAGTCCATCCGAAAACTTCGAGCCTCCGACCAGCCCTCTGACACCGAGCACCGAGCACCAACATCTGCTGAGCGCTTCGACCCCGCCCCGGCTGCCAAGCAACAAGCAAAGCCGAGGACTTGGGGCCTTCCCCTCCGGCGATTCTGAATCACACAGTAGCAGCGACAGCGAAGCAGGCATTTCAGAAGTTTCACCAGATATTCCTCAGTACTCTCACGTCTATCTCCATCAAATCAGGATTGTGCACGGCATCCTACTTGACAGACCTTATCTATTCCTTTTGACATTCAGTAGGTTTCAATGAGATCCCTCCAGATTCTTCTAAACTCCAGTGAGAACAGGCCCAAAGCTGCCAAACGCATCTCATACGTTAACCCCTTCATTCTTGGAATCATCCTCGTGATACTCCCCTGAAGTCCCTCCAATGACAATACATTCTTTCTGAGATATGGGTCCAAAATTGTTAACAATACTCCAAGTGCGGCCTGAGTGGTGTCTTATAAAGCCTGAACAGTAACACCTTACTTTTATATTCTATTCCTCTTGAAATAAATGTCAACATCGCATTTGCCTTCTTTACCACAGACTTGACCTGTAAATTAACCTTCTGGGAGTCTTGCATGAGGACTCCTAAGTCCCTCTGCACCTCTTCTCCCCATTTTGATAATAGTCTGCACGATTGTTCCTTTTACCAATATACATTGTCATTCATTTCCCAACATCAGGGACATGATGACGTAATTACATGGTTTTTTTACCATGCTTTATGTTCAGTGTTTGGTGGACAAATAGGAGTTAGTTGCGGTTTCCCCTCAGCTTAAAACACCTCACGATATCTTATTTCCGAAAACCTAAATTGTTGGTCTAGGTATTGTACTGGACTGGGTATTGTGTAATGAACCGGACGTGATTAGACAGATTGAGGTGAAGGAACCCTTAGGAGGAGTGATCATAACATAGAAACATAGAAAATAGGTGCAGGAGTAGGCCATTCGGCCCTTCGAGCCTGCACCGCCATTTATTATGATCATGGCTGATCATCCAACTCAGAACCCCACCCCAGCCTTCCCTCCATACCCCTTGACCCCCGTAGCCACAAGGGCCATATCTAACTCCCTCTTAAATATAGCCAATGAACTGGCCTCAACTGTTTCCTGTGGCAGAGAATTCCACAGATTCACCACTCTCTGTGTGAAGAAGTTTTTCCTAATCTCGGTCCTAAAAGGCTTCCCCTCTATCCTCAAACTGTGGCCCCTCATTCTGGACTTCCCCAACATTGGGAACAATCTTCCTGCATCTAGCCTGTCCAATCCCTTTAGGATTTTATACCTTTCAATCAGATCCCCCCTCAATCTTCTAAATTCCAACGAGTACAAGCCCAGTTCATCCAGTCTTTCTTCATATGAAAGTCCTGCCATCCCAGGAATCAATCTGGTGAACCTTCTTTGTACTCCCTCTATGGCAAGGATGTCTTTCCTCAGATGAGGGGACCAAAACTGCACACAATACTCCAGGTGTGGTCTCACCAAGGCCTTGTACAACTGCAGTAGTACCTCCCTGCTCCTGTACTCGAATCCTCTCGCTATAAATGCCAGCATACCATTCGCCTTTTTCACCGCCTGCTGTACCTGCATGCCCACTTTCAATGACTGGTGTATAATGACACCCAGGTCTCGTTGCACCTCCCCTTTTCCTAATCGGCCACCATTCAGATAATAATCTGTTTTCCTATTTTTGCCACCAAAGTGGATAACTTCACATTTATCCACATTAAATTGTATCTGCCATGAATTTGCCCACTCACCCAACCTATCCAAGTCAACCTGCATCCTCTTAGCATCCTCCTCACAGCTAACACTGCCGTCCAGCTTCGTGTCATCCGCAAACTTGGAGATGCTGCATTTAATTCCCTCATCCAAGTCATTAATATATATTGTAAACAACTGGGGTCCCAGCACTGAGCCTTGCGGTACCCCACTAGTCACCACCTGCCATTCTGAAAAGGTCCCGTTTATTCCCACTCTTTGCTTCCTGTCTGCTAACCAATTCTCCACCCACACCAATACCTTACCCCCAATTCCGTGTGCTTTAAGTTTGCACACTAATCTCCTGTGTGGGACCTTGTCAGAAGCCTTTTGAAAATCCAAATATACCACATCCACTGGTTCTCCCCTATCCACTCTACTAGTTACATCCTCAAAAAATTCTATGAGATTCGTCAGACATGATTTTCCTTTCACAAATCCATGCTGACTTTGTCCGATGATTTCACCGCTTTCCAAATGTGCTGTTATCACATCCTTGATAACTGACTCCAGCAGTTTCCCCACCACCGACGTTAGGCTAACTGGTCTATAATTCCCCGGTTTCTCTCTCCCTCCTTTTTTAAAAAGAGGGGTTACATTAGCCACCCTCCAATCCTTAGGAACTAGTCCAGAATCTAATGAGTTTTGAAAAATTATCACTAATGCATCCATTATTTCTTGGGCTACTTCCTTAAGCACTCTAGGATGCAGACCATCTGTCCCTGGGGATTTATCTGCCTTCAATCCCTTCAATTTACCTAACACCACTTCCCTACTAACATGTATTTCGCTCAGCTCCTCCATCTCACTGGACCCTCTGTCCCCTACTATTTCTGGAAGATTATTTATGTCCTCCTTAGTGAAGACAGAACCAAAGTAATTATTCAATTGGTCTGCCATGTCCTTGCTCCCCATAATCAATTCACCTGTTTCTGTCTGCAGGGGACCTACATTTGTCTTTACCAGTCTTTTCTTTTTTCCATATCTATAAAAGCTTTTACAGTCCGTTTTTATGTTCCCTGCCAGTTTCCTCTCATAATCTTTTTTCCCCTTCCTAATTAAGCCCTTTGTCCTCCTCTGCTGAACTCTGAATTTCTCCCAGTCCTCAGGTGAGCCACTTTCTCTGGCTAATTTGTATGCTTCTTCTTTGGAATTGATACTATCCCTAATTTCCCTTGTCAGCCACGGGTGCACTACCTTCCTTGATTTATTCTTTTGCCAAACTGTGATGAACAATTGTTGTAGTTCATCCATGCAACCTTTAAATGCTTGCCATTGTATATCTACCGTCAATCCTTTAAGTGTCATTTGCCAGTCTATCTTAGCTAATTCACGTCTCATACCTTCAAAGTTACCCCTCTTTAAGTTCAGAACCTTTGTTTCTGAATTAACTATGTCACTCTCCATCTTAATGAAGAATTCCACCATATTATGGTCACTCTTACCCAAGGGGCCTCTCACGACAAGATCGCTAATTAACCCTTCCTCATTGCTCAAAACCCAGTCCAGAATAGCCTGCTCTCTAGTTGGTTCCTCGACATGTTGGTTTAAAAAACCATCCCGCATACATTCCAAGAAATCCTCTTCCTCAGCACCTTTACCAATTTGGTTCACCCAATCTACATATAGATTGAAGTCACCCATTATAACTGCTGTTCCTTTATTGCACACATTTCTAATTTCCTGTTTAATACCATCTTCGACCTCACTACTACTGTTAGGTGGCCTGTACACAACTCCCACCAGCCCCTTAGTGTTACGCAGCTCTACCGATATCGATTCCACATCTTCCCGGCTTATGTCCTTCCTTTCTATTGCGCTAATCTCTTCTTTAACCAGCAACGCCACCCCACCTCCCCTTCCTTCATGTCTATCCCTCCTGAATATTGAATATCCCTGAACGTTGAGCTCCCATCCCTGGTCACCCTGGAGCCATGTCTCTGTGATCCCAACTATATCATAATCATTAATAACAATCTGCACTTTCAATTCATCCACCTTATTACGAATGCTCCTTGCATTGACTCACAAAGCCTTCAGGCGCTCTTTTACAACTCTCTTAGCCCTCATACAATTATGTTGAAAAGTGGCCCTTTTTAATGCTTGAGTTAATAACATGATTGAGTTCACTGTGAAATTTGAAAAAGAGAAGCCGAAATCTGACGTGTCGGTATTTCAGTGGAGTAAAGGAAATTACAGTGGCATGAGAGAGGAACTGGCCAAAGGGACACTGGTGGGAAGGACAGCAGAGCAACAGTGGCTGGAGTTTATGCGAGAAGTGAGGAAGGTGCAAGGCAGGTATATTCCAAAAAAGAAGAAATTTTCGAATGGAGAAAGGATGCAACCGTGGTTGACAAGAGAAGTCAAAGCCAAAGTTAAAGCAAAGGAGAGGGCATACAAGGAAGCAAAAATTAGTGGGAAGACAGAGGATTGGGAAGTTTTTAAAAGTTTACAAAGGAAACTAAGAAGGTCATTAAGAGGGAAAAGATTAACTATGAAAGGAAGCTAGCAAATAATATCAAAGAGGATACTAAGAGCTTTTTCAAGTGTATAAAGAGTAAAAGACAGGTGAGAGTAGATATAGGACCGATAGAAAATGATGCTGGAGAAATTGTAATGGGAGATAAGAAGATGGTGGAGGAACTGAACGAGTATTTTGCATCATTCTTCACTGAGGAAGACATTAGCACTATACCAGACACTCAAGGGTGGCAGGGAACAGAAGTATGTGCAGTCACAATTACGACAGAGAAAGTACTCAGGAAGCTGAATAGTCTAAAGGTAGATAAGTCTCCCGGACCAGATGGAATGCACGCTCGTGTTCTGAAGGAAGTAGCTGTGGAGATTGCAGAGGCATTAGCGATGATCTTTCAAAAGTCAATAGATTCTGGCGTGGTTCCGGAGGACTGGAAGATTGCAAATGTCACTCCGCTATTTAAGAAGGGAGCAAGGAAGCAAAAAGGAAATTATAGACCTGTTAGCTTGACATCGGTGGTTGGGAAGTTGTTGGAGTCGATTGTCAAGGATGAGGTTACAGAGTACCTGGAGGCATATGACAAGATAGGCAGAACTCAGCATGGATTCCTTAAAGGAAAATCCTGCCTGATGAACCTATTACAATTTTTTGAGGAAATTACAAGTAGGCTAGACAAAGGAGATGCAGTGGATGTTGTATATTTGGATTTTCAGAAGGCCTTTGACAAGGTGCCACACATGAGGCTACTTAACAAGATAAGAGCCCATGGAATTACGGGAAAGTTACATACGTGGATAGAGTGTTGGCTGATTGGCAGGAAACAGAGAGTGGGAATAAAGGGATCCTATTCTGGTTGGCTGCCAGTTACCAGTGGTGTTCCACAGGGGTCCGTGTTGGGGCCGCTTCTTTTTACGTTGTACATCAACGATTTGAATCATGGAACAGATGGCTTTGTGGCTAAGTTTGCTGATGATACGAAGATAGGTGGAGGGGCCGGTAGTGCTGAGGAAACAGAGAGTCTGCAGAGAGACTTGGATAGATTGGAAGAATGTACAATGAAGTGGCAAATGAAATACAGTGTTGGAAAGTGTATGGTTATGCACTTTGGCAGAAGAAATAAATGGGCAGACTATTATTTAAATGGAGAAAGAATTCAACGTTCTGAGATGCAACGGGACCCTTAAAGTTAACCTCCAGGTTGAGTCGGTGGTGAAGAAGGCGAATGCAATGTTGGCATTCATTTCTAGAGAAATAGAGTATAGGAGCAGGGATGTGATGCTGAGGTTCTATAAGGCGCTGGTGAGACCTCATTTGGAATACTGTGGGCAGTTTTGGTCTCCTTATTTAAGAAAGGATGTGCTGACGTTGGAAAGGGTACAGAGAAGATTCACTAGAGTGATTCCAGGAATGAGAGGGTTAACATATGAGGAACGTTTGTCCGCTCTTGGACTGTATTCCTTGGAGTTTAGAAGAATGAAGAGAGACCTCATAGAAACATTTCGAATGTTAAAAGGCATTTTCAGAGTGGATGTGACAAAGTTGTTTCCCATGATGGGGGAGTCTAGTACTAGAGGGCATGACTTAAGGATTGAAGGGCGCCCATTCAGAACAGAAATGAGAAGAAATTTTTTTAGCCAGAGGGTGGTGAATCTATGGAATTTGTTGCCACGGGCGGCAAGGTTATGGTGAGAAGGCAGGGGAGTGGGACTAAATGGGAGAATGGATCAGCTCATGATAAAATGGCGGAGCAGACTCGATGGGCTGAAAGGCCGACTTCTGCTCCTTTGTCTTATGGTCTTGTCTTATGTTAGCCAACACAGTTGCTTTGAAATTGCCAGAGTTTCAGCAGCAAAATGCCCTTGCCTGGTTTGTACAAGCCGAGGCCCGCTTTGCACTGTGAGAAACGTCCACAGACCATACCAAATGTTATCATGTAGTAGGGTCACTAAATAGTTCCACGACTGAGAGAGTTGTGAGTCTGCTTGAACACTCAATGAAGATGATAAATACGGATCGCTGGAAACTCACCTTTGACTTTCATTTGGATAATCGAGTCTGAGCAAGTCAAAAGTTGATGTCCTTGCCCAGTCTGGAGGATGCTTGGCCTTCGGAATGAATGGACCACCTGCTGTCTCTACTGGAATAAAACAATTTTTAAATAATTCTTCATGTGGCATTGATCGTGTGGATAGTCAGGGGCTTTTTCCCAGGGCTTAAATGGCTAACACGAGAGGCACAATTTTAAGGTGAGTGGTGAGTGCATGTAATGGGCTGCCGGCAACGGTGGTGGAGGCAGATACGATAGGGTCTTTTAAGAGACTCCTGGATATGTACATGGAGCTCAGAAAAATAGAGGGCTATGGGTAATCCTAGGTAATTTCTAAAGTAAGGACATGTTCAGCACAGCAATATTGTGCTGTAGGTTTTCTATATTTCTATCACTTTCCATTTCAACTGTTTCCTAGTTCACGCTGTTATTGCACTCCTTCACCCCCAGTATGATCAGCACTACTCTCCTCTCCCAACATCACTGGAATCCCAGTAGAACCAATCAACCCCTACTCCTCCCACACCCCTCATTCCTCTGTCATACCATTACCCAATCACTCTCCATCTCCAATCCTTAATCTCATCCATGGCTGTCTCACCACCACTACCGAGGCTTCCCCGCCATTGTTCTCTTGCCCTCACTAACCATTACTCCCATCGGGGTTAGTGGTGGAAGCAGAAAGAACAGCAGTGTTTACAAGTGTGCAGGGAATGGAGAGATATGGACTGCATGCAAGCTGAAGAGATTTACTTTAATTTGGCAACATGTACAGTAACATTCTCCCCTTCACTGTGAAATGGGTGACATCTCTCTGTCCCTTGTTAGTGAGAGAGAGAGAGTGCCTGTGGCATGTCCAACTGTTGGATAAACAATAGTTTTTGTTGACTGCAGATCATGCTCTCTCTTTAGGGGCTTTTGCTTGGTGGATGGGGAGGCCTGGAGGAGGTTGTTTGCTGCTGCTTGCGCAGGGAGGGTGAAGAGGAGAATTTGGGGGTTCTAACATTTTTGTCATTCATTCTTTTGGGGTTCTATGTCTTGTGGATGTCTGCGAAGACAAGTATTTCAAGTTGTATACTGTATACATTCTCTGATAATAAACAGAACCATTTGTTCAGCACAGACATTATGAGCCAAAAGACCTGTTCCTTTTCTATAGAACGTTCTATGCCTCATTAGCACCATTGCACCTCACCCTCGCTCACCATGAATTCTTCCTTGCCCTCACTACCCACTACTGCTCCCCCAGCCCCACCACCACACTCGCCTTTTCCTTATCACTAGCTTGCTCTCCATGTCTCTGATCACCCGATTCACTCTCCTTAATTCCAACTCCTCTACCCTGCCTCTCCTCAACACTGCTGTTTTTTTCCCTGTTTTGTCTTCCTTCCTTCCCTCACTTCCCCTTCACCTCTCTCCTGTGTTCAATTCTGTTTTACTGCCTTTCCTAGTTCTTCCAGGGACATGATTCCATACTCACGAGCATCTGCCATTATGCTAACCTTGCATACTCAATCTTGGGCATTGTTAATGGAGGAGATTGGCTTCCTGTAGTTACTGGTCTACATACAAGTATATCATCTGACCCAGTACTCCAATACATCCAATATGAAGGACTGCAAAATAATAAGTCAAACACAGGTAACATAGTTATTAAATATCTGATCTTTAAATCTGTCTTATTAATCCCTCAATATGATTAGTAAAATCTAGTGTAAAAGTGAACCTCGAAACAGGACATTCAGTATGCTGCTTCATTCTCTGACTCAGTTAAAGTTAGATGCAAATTACTCTCGACAGATGATTATCTCAACAGGGTGTTGTCACTATGACCTTATTATATATTATATTATATTATTATATTATATTATATGACCTCATTACAGATACCATCCATCCACAAAAGATTTGGCATGATTAGAAGGTAAGCAATAGCTTAATTGATATTTTTAGTTCTCTGGTATTTTAAGATGATTGGAAAAGTGATACTCTGACACCCCCCACCCCACCCTGCCCCATGTATCTGCTTCAAGATCAAGGTTGACGTAATCTTGAATTGAACCCAATCCAGCACGCTAGTCATGCTGCTGAAGAATGGAAACAACTCAAGAGCAAATAACTTGCCTTCTGTGAACCTGTGGAAAGAGAAAGAGTATTATAGTGAAGTAAAGGGAATTACAGAGACATTCTGGAGCAAGTACTCTCAGAAGGTTTAAAGAGAATCTAGATAAGTACTTGAATTGCTAAGGCAGAGAAAGCTTCAGTCCAAGGGTTGGCAAATGGACAGATGGACACTTGATGGTTGCCATGGACACAGTGGATCAATGGGCCTATTTCTTTGCTCTTTATGACTGTACAGAAACAAGTTTACCAAATAACTTGGTTTCCCCTGTATCCAGCTGTTCACAGAAGTGAATCATTGTCACGGTGAGTGCTGGCAATGACTGAACCGAGGCACAGAGGAACGTCAGACTCCCACGTAGAGACAGAAACAAGAGGTAGTACAGAGGAATTCCAACAGGACATCAGTGACTCCACAAGACAAATCATTCTCCACACAAGGACTCCTCAATGAGCACTGAACAGGAGTCCACGTTAAGCAATTATAGAAAGTGGATAACACATGCCAGTCACAATTAACTTGACAAGTTTAAACAGAAAGCCCAAGGGCTTAATGACTCACATTAAGATAACAATTAGTACATACTGGTAAACAATTAGCTGGAGAAACCTAGAAGCCCAACACCACGGAGACCCACAAGGCTCATGACAATAATAGTTATCACTTTGCAAATCTGTAGTACTTGTGCTTATTGCTCTAGTTTCTCTCCCAATTATTACTCTTGTGGTAGCTATTGAAAGGCTACAGATGTTCCATCCAGGACAGTTGTGGTGGGTGACCTCAAGTAGTAGAGGATCTTGAGGACTGGGCTGTATTCAGCATCATCTGGACATGAATCGAGGCCGCCTAGGCCACTGGAAGTGCAACACCTAAGGGAGGGGAGGGGTGGAAAAGGTGTTTGACACTTTTGCCATCCTAAGAGCATACATCAGAACCCCTTCCTTCTCTTTTGGACAGTTCCTCAGCACTCCACAAGCACCAGTGAGAGTGGGCTGCAGAAGTGGTGTGCTGAGATAACATAGATATTATCAAAATCAGTAAGATTGTGCCTTGAGTATACTTGACCATTGTTGAGCCAATTGATCTGAAAGTCCTGCAGACGACTAGTGGGCACTTCCAGGGTAAAATCCCCCACCCCCTCCAGTGCTTTAGGCTCTCTGTCAAAAGGAGAAGCTCATGACCTGAAATCCAGTTCAAAGTTCATGGTCTGTTGGGCAGCAGTGACCCCTGCCCTTTGTAATCTACCCTTCACCATAGCACAGCCTTTCAGCACTGGATTCCATTCAGACAATCCCTCTGGCTGTGTCCTTGGCACCAATCAAACTGCATCTGGGAGAATGGGCTGGTACAGTTCTGATGGACTGAGATGGCAGTTTTGTAGGGAAGTATCAAAGTCACAATTTTTTCACTGAAACACACCCTTTGCTACTGCCTGAAGAAACCACTTTCCCAGTGAAAGCATCCATTAAGATTGCTAATGAAGTCAGTCAGAGAACTGAAGTGTCTAGATCAAGATTTTTGTACCATCAACCCCATATGCACTGCTTGTGTTTCAAAGGTACATTTAATGTCAGAGAAATGTATACAATATACATCCTGAAATGCTTCTTCTTCGCAAACATCCACGAAAACAGAGGAGTGCCGCAAAGAATAAATGACAGTTAAATATTAGAACCCCAAAATCCCCCCAGCAACCCTCCTTCCCGCGTGTAAGTGGCAGCAAACAACAATCCCCCCTCACCCCACCAGCAAAAAAAGCACCCTCCACCGGAACACTCAAGCGTGAGCAAAACAACAGCAAAGACACAGACTTGCAGTACCCCAAAGACTACTTGTTCACCCGATATTCGACATACCACAGGCTCTCTCTCTCCCTAATAAGGGAAAGAGAGATGTCCCCATTTCACAGCAAGAGGGGAGACATAACAAGCAACTTGCTGGTTTACAATGTTAAAAGTCAGTTGTGTCGCTTTTTCCAAGCTCTGTGCCCAAAGCTCTCTGGTCTCTGGGCACAGAGCCTTAGGTCTTCTATCTCCCACAACACACCGATCTCCTGCCCACAGCCACGAGATGTTGGACCTCTGAAGGCGAGTGGAGCTCTTAGGCTGAGCCCTAGGCATGCCGAATAATGGACAGTTGAGAAACCCTGAGAGCGGGTCCCATTCCTGCAAAGAACTGTAGTCAGCGTGTAACTGCAGGTCAGGGTCTTCGAAAGAACACTGAAAGGGAAAAATAGAGATATCAGAGATGGAAATAGAACTGTTTCTGAAGATGCAAGCAAAGGAGCTGCCATTAGGCACCATTAATTCTCTTAAATTATGCCTTGGCTCTTAGATTACCAATACAGTAATGTTAAAATTCTCTTCCTTGTTTTTAATTCTCTTCATGTTTTGCCATGCCTTTGCTTTTCCTGTAACATCTGTAACCCTCCGAGAACTCCTGCTCAATCCATCCTCACAAACTGCACTTGCTCTGCTCCCTTCCACTGAATCCATGCTCTCATTTCTGACACAGAGTCTTGGTATGAAATGCAAACTGTTTCTCCATCCACGAATGCAATCTGACCTGTCGAACCTTTCAAGTCCTGACGAAGGGTCTCGGCCCGAAACGGTGACTGTACCTCTTCCTAGAGACGCTGCCTGGCCTGCTGCGTTCACCAGCAACTTTGATGTGTGTTGCTTGAATTTCCAGCATCTGCAGAATTCCTCGTGTTTACACTTTCAAGTATTTTCTATTTTTATATCTATAATTTCAGATTCTAAATTTAAGCTCCAGAATTTGATCATTTAATATCTTCACTTCCCATCCCCTCATCAACCCCACACCGTCTCCAACTCTACCTGTCTCGCTTTTTCTTCTTTAATACACATTAAAACTTGTGGCTTTAGTCACCTGCTCTACAGATCCCCTCCTTTGCACCATTATTGACTTCTAATGATGTTCCTGTAAAATGTCTTAAACTAACTTGGTATCCATACCGGCTTTAGGCTAGATGTTGGTATTCGAAGGAACATGTGGTGTAAGTAATGCTGCACCACATTCTTTCCAAACTCTGAGTAAAACAAAAGATTCAGTCACAGTGTAGGCGTCATTGGGGCTTCTTTGGGCTTTTGATGCCTTCCACACAGACATCTGCAGTGTGAACATGAACAGAATGCGGCTTCAGTCTCAGCACCCTTTTCACAGAAGCAGGAGCAGATGTTTCCTCAGCCCCTCGCTGTAATATATTGTGTGATTCTCTTGAGGTTGGTACCAAAGACTTACAAAAGATATAAGAAACCTGCCTTGCTCTACACTAACATAGTTCACATTGCACCAGTTCAAAATGGATCGGTGAGTAATCTGAATCTTGTACTAGTTGCTGTAGGCGTTTTTAATGCTTGATGTCACCAAACCATTTCCTGCTATCTGACACATGTTATATCTTTAAAATGTAACTCCTGAGACAACTCCAAGTTGTTCTTAGTATCGAGCTTTGCTGCTACACTGAACAGTCAGCCAGTTACCAGATGAGAAGTTGTGTTGTGCTGTTACAGAAATTCTGTGCAGTGACTGTACAGTCACCGCTGTGGGTCTTGGGAATGTGGCTGCTGATACTATGAACACCTTCTCCTCTGTGTGCAGAGGAGGGCACAGTGGAAAATGCTCCGTCTGGGATTGAATACGATCCAGGGTTTAGGGGGAGACAGAGTGTCAGATACAGGACTCCCGGTGGGGTTGATGAGCAGTCCTTCTCTTGAAGTTAACCCCACAGTGCTATTGGGAAGTTCTAGAGTTTTGACCCCACAACAATGAAGAAATGATGATCACCATGAAGTTGTTCAACTTCCGGGGTGGGGGTGGGTGTGTGCCTGCTGATGGTGCTGTCCCTGTATGCCTGCTTCCCGGGTCTTTCTTGGTGGTAAAGGTCGGTCACTCGTTCGGGAGGTGTTATTGGAGTAGTACATCGCAGTGCATTTTGTGAATGGTACACACGGCAAGATTTATGAGCTCTGACACAGGGGACTGATGCATTACACTGGTGTATGGGGTGCTAATCAAGGAGCTATTTGTCCTAGCTGGTATCAAACTTCTTAAGTATCATTTTAGCCGTACTTATCCAGACAAGTGGAAAGTATTCTGTCACTGGTGACACTTTATATTCCAGACAAGCAATTTGTGGATAGTATAAAGGTTTGTAGAATCAGGAGGTGTGTCACTTGCTGCAGGATACCCAGCCTCTGGTATGATAGTCGGTGGGGATTTCAATGCAAGTAGATTGGGATAATGAAGTTGAGTCCTGACGAAGGGTCTCAGCCTGAAACGTCATCTGCACCTCTTCCTAGAGATGCTGCCTGGCCTGCTGCGTTCACCAGCAACTTTTATGTGTGTTGTTTAATGAAGTTGGTGCTGATTTTGGATCCCAAGAGAGAGAATTTGTAGGATGCCTCCAAGATGGTTTTTTAGAGCAGTTTGTGGTTAAGCCCACCGGGAGATCAGCTGTTCTGAATTGGGTGTTCTGTTAGGAACTGGATTTGATTAGGAACTTTCAGGAGACAGCGATTATAATATGATGGAATTCTCCCTGCAATTTGAGAGGGAGAAGCTAAAGCCAAATAGACCATAAGACAAAGGGGCAGAAGTCAGCCATTCGGCCCATCGAGTCTGGTCCGCCATTTTATCATGAGCTGATCCACTCTCCCATTTAGTCCCACTCCCCCGCCTTCTCACCATAACCTTTGATGCCCTGGCTACTCAGATACCTATCAATCTCTGCCTTAAATACATCCAATGACTTGGCCTCCACTGCCACCCGTGGCAACAAATTCCATATGTATCAGTATTACAGTGGTGTAAAGGGAATTACAGAGCTATGCGAGAGGAGCTCGCAAAAATTGATTGGAAGGAGACACTAGCAGGGATGAAGGCAGTGCAGCAATGACTGGAGTTTCTGGAAGCAATTCAGAAGGCACAGGATAGATACCTCCCAAAGGATGACACAACCATGGCTGGCAAGGGAAGACAAAGCCAACATAAAAGCGGGAAGTTAGTGGGAAGTTAGAGGATTGGGAAGCTTTTAAAAACCAATAAAAGGCAAATAAAAAGCCATAAGGAGGGACAAGATGATAAGATGATGAGAGGCATTGATTGTGTGGATAGTCAGAGGCCTTTTCCCAGGGCTGAAATGGCTAGCACAGGAGGGCACAGGTTTAAGGTGCTTGGAACTAGATACAGAGGAGATGTCAGGGGTAAGTTTTTTACGCAGAGAGTGGTGAGTGCGTGGAATGGGCTGCTGGTGATGGTGGTGGAGGCGGATACGATAGTGTCTTTTAAGAGACTCCTGGATAGGTACATGGAGCTTAGAAAAATAGAGGGCTATGGGTAACCTTAGATTATTTCTAAGGTAAGGATATATTCAGCACAGCTTTGTGGGCTGAAGGGCCTGTATTGTGCTGTAAGTTTTCTATGTTTCTATGAAACACGAAAGTAAGCTAGCCAATAACATCAAAGATGATACCAAACTTTTTTTCGGATATATAAAGAGTAAAAGAGAGGCTGGAGAGGTAGTAATGGGGGACAAGGAAATGAAAGATGAATTGAATAAGCATCTTGCGTCAGTCTTCACTGTGGAAGAAACTAACAGTATGCCGGAAATTTGAGAGTGTCAGGGTGCAGAGGTGAGTGCAGTTGTTATTGCTAAGGAGAAGGTGTTTGGGAAGCTGAAAGGTCTGAGGGGAGATAAGTCACCTGGACCAGATGGACTACACCCCAGGGTTTTGAAGGAGCTAGCTGAAGAGACTGTGGAGGCATTAATAATGATCTCTCAAGAATCACTAGATTCTGGAATGGTTTCAGAGGACTGGAAAATTGCAAATGTCACTCCACTCTTCAAGGGAGGGAGGTGGAAGAAAGGAAATTATAGGCCAGTCAGCCTGACCTCAGTGGTTGCGAAAATATTGGGGTCGATTGTAAAGAATATGGTTTCGAGGTACTTGGAGGCACATGGCAAAATAGGTCAAAGTCAGTATTGTTTCCTTAAGGGAAAATCGTCCCTGTCAAATCTGTTGGAATTTTTTAAGGAAGTAACAAGCAGGATAGACAAAGGAGAATTGTTGGATGCTGTGTACTTGCATTTTCAGAAGGCCTTTGACAAGGAGCTTAGATAGCAGCCTAGGGTATTAGACCAAAGATACTAACCTGGATAGAGCATTGGCAGGAGGCAAAGAGTGGGGATAAAGGGAGCCCTTTCTGATTGGATTCGGTGACTAGTGGTGTTCCACATGGAGTTGTGTTGGGACTGCTTCTTGTTATGTTATATGTCAGTGATTTGGACAATGGAATTAATAGCTTTGTGGTCAAGTTTGCAGATGATGGAAAGAGAAGTGGAGGAGTGAATAGTGCTGAGGAAGCAGGGAGACTGCAGAAAGACTTAGGCAGATTAGCTGAATGAGCAAAGAAGAAGCAGATGGAATGCTGTGTCAGGAGTGTATGGCCATGCACTTTCGTAGAAGGAACAAAAGCATAGACTATTTTCTAAACAGGCAGAAAATTCAAAACTCCAAGGTGCAAAGGGACCTGGGAGTTCTTGTGCAGGACGCCTAAATGTTAACTTGCAGGTTGAGATGGTAGTTAGGAAGGCAAATGAAATGTTGGCAATCATTTCAAGAGGACTGGAATATAAAAGCAAGGACACAATGTTGAGGCATAATAAGGCACTGGTGAGGCTTCACTTGGAGTATTGTGAGTAGTTTTGGGCCCCTTATCTAAGAAAGGATGTGCTGACATTGGAGAAGGTTCAAGGAGGTTCATCAAGTCAAGTCTAGTCAAGTCAAGTCACTTTTTATTGTCATTTTGACCATAACTGCTGATACAGTACACAGTAAAAATGAGACAATGTTTTCAGGACCATGGTGCTACATGAACAGTACAAAAACTACACTGAACTATGTAAAACAATACAAAAACTATACTAGACTACAGACCTACCCAGGACTGCATAAAGTGCACAAAACAGTGCAGGCATTACAATAAATAATAAACAAGACAATAGGCACATTAGAGGGCAGTAGGTTGGTGTCAGTCCAGGCTCTGGGTATTGAGGAGTCTGATGACTTGGGGGAAGAAACTGTTACATAGTCTGGTCGTGAGAGCCCCAATGCTTCAGTGCCTTTTGCCAGATGGCAGGAGGGAGAAGAGTTTATATGAGGGGTGCGTGGGGTCCTCCGTAATGCTGTTTGCTTTGTGGATGCAGTGTGTGGTGTAAATGTCTGTTAATGGCAGGAAGAGAGACCCCGATGATCTTCTCAGCTAACCTCACTATCCGCTGCAGGGTCTTGCGATCCGGGATGGTGCAAATTCCGAGCCAGGCAGTGATGCAGCTACTCAGGATGCTCTCAAAACAACCTCTGTAGAATGTGGTGAGGATGGGGGGTAGGAGATGGACTTTTTTCAGCCTTCGCAGAAAGTAGAGATGCTGCTGGGCTTTCTTTGCTATGGAGCTGGTGTTGAGGGACCAGGTGAGATTCTCCGCCAGGTGAACACCAAGAAATTTGGTGCTCTTAATGATCTCTACGGAGGAGTCGTCGATGTTCAGCAGAGAGTGGTCATTCCATGTCCTCCTGAAGTCAATAACCATCTCTTTTGTTTTGTTCACATTCAGAGACAGGTTTTTGGCTCTGCACCAGTCCGTTAGCCGCTGCACCTCCTCTCTGTGTGCTGACTCATCGTTCTTTCTGATGAGACCCACCACGGTCGTGTCATCGGCGAACTTGATGATGTGGTTCGAGCTGTCTGTTGCAGCACAGTCGTAGGTCAGCAGACTGAACAGCAGTGGACTGAACACACAGCCCTGGGGGGCCCCCGCGCTCAGTGTGTTGGTGTTGGAGATGCTGCTTCCGATCCGAACTGACTGAGCTCTCCCAATCATTTCATTTCATGAAGATAGTTCTGGGAATGTAAGGCTTATCATATGAGGAGTGTTTGATGGCTCTGGGCCTGTACTCATTGTAATTTAGAATAATGAGGGGGAATCTCATTGAAACCTATTGAAGGTTGGAAGGCCTAGATAGAATGGATGTGGAGAAGATGTTTCCTATAGTGCAGGAGTGTAGGACCAGAGGGCACAACCTCAGAATAGAGGGATGTTCATTTAGAACAGATATGATGAGGAATTTCTTTAGCTAGAGGGTGGTGAATCTGTGGAATTTGTTGCTACAGATGGTTATGGAGGCCAGGTTATAGGGTGTATTTAAGGTGGAGGTTGATAGATTCTTGATAAGTTAAGGTGTGAAATGTTGACCTAATTCTGTTCTTATGTTTTATGGCCTTTGTAGCTACGATATTTATCTGGCTGCTCTTGCTTCTTGTCAATGACAACCACCCACAAGGCCAAGGATGAACATTAATGGGGCGCTTAGCAACAGTAAGGAAATACAGACGGCTGTGGAGGCCAAGTCATTGAGTATATTTAAAGTGGAGGTTGATAGCGTTTTGATTAGTAAGGCTGTTTAAGGTTACAGGGAGAAGGCAGGAGAATGGGATTGAAAGGAATAATCTTCTTCTTCTTCATGTGCCTTGTGCGTTACACGCTTGGGCAATCCACATCAAACGATCCCTCACAGCGTCAATGATATCTCGTACACTTAGGTCTGTTAATTCTCTCACAGTGTCCGTATATTTTCTTCTTTACCTTCCTCTTCCGCGTTTCCCAGGCATACAGCCTTCTATTTCTCCCTTTCTGATGACATGGCCCAGGAATTTAAGTTTCCTCTCATTTAGTGTTCTCATTAAAGATCTTTTTGTATGGGCACGTTGGAGTACTGTCTCATTAGGTACCCTATCTCTATGTGATATTTTCAGCATTCTTCTGAGAAACTACACTTCTGTTGTTTGTAAGTTTCTTTGGAGTTCTGGTGTTATAGTCCATGTTTCGGAAGCATACAGCAGGATTGAGCAGATGTAACATTTTAGTAGCCTAAGCCTTGTTGTCATAGAAATGTGTCTGTTGGTAAAAATGGGTTTCATTTTTTTGGAAGTTGGTTTTGGCAATGGCAATTCTTCTTTTTATTTCTACTTTTTATTTTTTATTTCTAGAATCTTGTGATATAAAACTACCAAGGTAATTAAAGTTTGAAAGGGATAATAAAACACCCTAAATGGCATAGCAGAGTAGACTCAATGGTCTGAATGGCCTACTTCTGCTCCTATGATCTTATATATTGTTTTAATTTTCCATTTACGAGATGTGAACAACTGGCAATCCCAGCATTTACTGTCTATCCTTGAAAGCCATGTTTTAAAGCAATTAAGAGTCATCTACATCTTAAGTCACAGGTAGGAAAGACAAGGATTGCAGACTTTTTTTCCAAAACCCGATGGGCATTTACAAATTACAAATATTTATAATTTCCAATTTTTACTTAATTACTTAGGATTTCAGTATTTTGAGGTTAACTCTCCAGTTGCTGTGATGGTATTTGCATTTATGTGTCTGATTAAGAGTCCACCCCAAGAGTCCAGTATCTTATCCACTACACTACTCCAGGGATCTTGCAGGGGGATATTTTACATCCACTCACGAGACAGCAGAGGCTTCACTAAGATTTACTTCCAAAAGATAGCACTGCTCGTGGTGCAGCGATCCCTCAGTACTGCATGGTCAATTCATTCAGCAGTGGGACTGCCACAAACAAGGACATCACAGAGGAAAGGTAACATTGTTTTGTTTAAAATGATATATCAAAATACATGGAGCATAGAAGTAGAACACAAGATGGCAGGGAGATTAGAGTCAGCAGATATATCTCTGTGCAGAACAGGTGTTGAATGAGATAAGGCATAGAGTCAAGTCAAGTCACTTTTTATTGTAATTTCGACCATAAACTGCTGGTACAGTACACAGTAAAAATGAAACAACGTTCTTCCAGGACCATGGTGCTACATGAAACAACACAAAACTACACTAGACTAAGTGTAGCAAGTGAACCCAGTGTTAGCAGAGTTAGGCAGAATCTTAAGCCAAGGGAAAAATTGCACCATTTCATGGTAGCTCTCTGATGAAAAGCTGATGCATCTGCCAGTTATAAGAAGCTTCCTACCACTGAACACAGCTTGAAGAGTAGCCTTCCATTACAGTTAGGCTCCAAGCACTATGTTCCAGCTTTGCACCAGTGGACTCTATGAGGAATCCACTGGGGCAAAACAGATGTCTGCAGATACCCGGCTGTAAATCCCTCCCACTAAGTAAAACTCATCAGGCAGCAGCTGGGGTCCCAGTTTCCTCAGTGTAGCATGGTTTGAAAGAAGTTTGGCCAGGGCTACACTCTGCTAATTAATGGTAGTCAGCTAGGAGCTAGCCTTCTAGTGGAGGATTGTGGTCTGGATTGTGTTGAAGGAAATCAGGGCTTGTTAAAAACCTATCTGAATTTGTAATTGGTATTGATATTGAGAAGCTTTAGTACAGTGAGAAGCTTTAGTTTGCTTGCCAGCCCAACAGATTGTTCCATGCATAATTACATCGAGGTAGTTTAAAGGAAGATTCAATAAAGAATTCAAAGTTCAAAGTAAATTTATTATCAAAGTACATATGCGTCAACATATACTACCCTGAGATTCATTTTCTTGCAAGTTTTCACAGTAGAATCAATGACAAACTGCACACAACAAAGATGGACAAACAACCAACGTGCAAAACATAATGAACTGTACAAAAGCAAGAAGTAATAATGATGATAAATAAATGAGCAATAAATAGCGAGAACATGAGTTGAAGAGTGAAAGTGAATTTATAGGTTGAGGGATCAGTGTTGTGGTGAGTGAAGTTGAGTGAAGTTATCCCCTTCAGAAACCTGATGATTGAGGAGTAATAACTGTTCCTGAACCTGGTGGTGTGAGACCTGAGGCTCTTTCACTTCCTTCCTGATGGCGGCAGTGAAAAGAGAATATAGCCAAGATGGAGGATGTCCTTGATGATAGATGCTGCTTTTCTACAACTGTGCTCCTTGCAGATGTCCTCAATGGTGGGAGGTTTTGCCTGTGATGGACTGGGCTGTATCCACTACTTTCTGTAGACTTTTCCATTCAAGTGCATTTCTGTTTCCATACCAGGCCATGAAGCAGCCAGTCTATATACTCTCCACCACACATTTATAGAAGTTTGTCAAAGTTTTAGATGACATTCCAAAACTTTTCAAGCTTCTAAGAAAGTAGAGGCACTACTGTGCCTTCTTTGTAATGGTGCTTACATGCTGGACCTAGGGTGCATCCTATGAAATGATAAAGTGGAGGAATTTAAATTTGCTGACCCTCTCCACCTCTGATCCCCTGACAAGGTCTGGCTCACGGACCTCTGGTTTCCTCCTGCTGTAGTTAATAATCAGGTCTTGAGTTTTGTTGACATTAAGTGAGTGTCATAAGGGCAGTGGCTGTGGGCGGACCCAAGTGCAAGACACAGACACTGAAGTACTAGGGACAGGACTAGGATACAGGGCGATGGCAAGGACATGGACACGAAAACCGGGAACCTGGAACAGGACTGAACAAGAGAGCTAGGAACACACATCAAAGTTGCTGGTGAACGCAGCAGGTCAGGCTGCATCTCTAGGAAGAGGTACAGTCGACGTTTCAGGTCGAGACACTTCGTCAGGACTAACTGAAGGAAGAGTTAGTAAGAAATTTGAAAGTGGGAGGGGGAGGGGGAGATTCAAAATGAAAGGAGAAGACAGGAGGGACAGGGATGGAGCCAAGAGCTGGACAGGTGATTGGCAAAGGGGATATGAGAGGATCATGGGACAGGAGGCCCGGGGAGAAAGACGGGGGGGGGGGGAACCCAGAGGATGGGCAAGGGGTATAGTGAGAGGGACAGAGGGAGAAAAAGGAGAGTGAGAGAAAGTATGTGTGTATAAAAATAAATAACGGATGGGGTACGAGGGGGAGGTGGGGCATTAGCGGAAGTTAGAGAAGTCAATGTTCATGCCATCCGGTTGGAGGCTACCCAGACGGAATACAAGGTGTTGTTCCTCCAACCTGAGTGTGGCTTCATCTTTACAGTAGAGGAGGCCGTGGATAGACATGTCAGAATGGCAATGGGATGTGAAATTAAAATGTGTGGTCACTGGGAGATCCTGCTTTCTGGGAGAGATAGGAGCCCAGGCTTGGACTCTGAGCCAGAGACTGGACAAGGACCCAGTACCTGGGTCTTGCCTCTGGCTCGGACCCCAGAACTAGGCAAGGGCGAGGCTTGACTGGCAGGCAGGACGAGGCAGAAATCTACAGGCTTGAAGCTTGAGCTAGAGGCTAGAGTCTTGGCTTGGCTTGGCAAGAGGCTAGGGGCTAGGGGCTAGGGGCTAGGGGCTAGGGGCTAGAGACTTGGCTTGGCAAGAGGCTAGAGGCTAGAGACGGCTTGGCTTGGCAAGAGGTTAGAGGCTAGGGGCTAGGGGCTAGGGACTTGGCTTGGCAAGAGGCTAGAGGCTAGAGACGGCTTGGCTTGGCAAGAGGCTAGGGGCTAGGGGCTAGAGACTTGGCTTGGCAAGAGGCTAGATACTAGATGCTAGATGCTAGATGCTAGAGACTTGGCTTGGCGTGGCTGGAGGCTGGAGGCTGGAGGTGGGAGGCGGGAGGCGGGAGGCGGGAGGCGGGGCGAGGCTGGAGACTTGAGGCGAGGCGAGGCTGGAGGCTGGAGACTTGAGGCGAGGCGAGGCTGGAGGCTGGAGACGAGGTGATGCGAGGCTGGAGGTTGGAGACTTGAGGCGAGGCGAGGCTGGAGACTGGAAACGAGGCGAGGCGAGGCTGGAGACTGGAGACGAGGTGAGGCGAGGCTGGAGGCTGGAGACTTGAGGTGAGGCGAGGCTGGAGACTGGAGACAAGGCGAGGCGAGGCTGGAGACTGGAGACGAGGCGAGGCGAGGCTGGAGACTGGAGACGAGGCGAGGCGAGGCTGGAGACTGGAGACGAGGCGAGGTGAGGCTGGAGGTTGGAGACTTGAGGCGAGGCGAGGCTGGAGACTGGAGACGAGGCGAGGCGAGGCTGGAGACTGGAGACGAGGTGAGGCGAGGCTGGAGGCTGGAGACTTGAGGCGAGGCGAGGCTGGAGGCCGGAGACGAGGCGAGGCGAGGCTGGAGGTTGGAGACTTGAGGCGAGGCGAGGCTGGAGGTTGGAGACTTGAGGCGAGGCGAGGCTGGAGACTGGAGATGAGGCGAGGCGAGGCTGGAGGTTGGAGACTTGAGGCGAGGCGAGGCTGGAGGCTGGAGACTTGAGGCGAGGCGAGGCTGGAGGCTGGAGACGAGGCAAGGCGAGGCTGGAGGCTGGAGACGAGGCGAGGCGAGGCGAGGCTGGAGGCTGGAGAGGAGGCGAGGCTGGAGACTTGAGGCGAGGCGAGGCTGGAGGCTGGAGACGAGGCAAGGCGAGGCTGGAGGCTGGAGACGAGGCGAGGCGAGGCGAGGCTGGAGGCTGGAGAGGAGGCGAGGCTGGAGACTTGAGGCGAGGCTGGAGGCTGGAGACTTGAGCGAGGCTGGAGACTGGAGACGAGGCGAGGCTGGAGGCTGGAGACTCGAGGCGAGGCGAGGCTGGAGACTGGAGACGAGGCGAGGCTGGAGGCTGGAGACTTGAGGCGAGGCGAGGCTGGAGGCTGGAGATGAGGTGAGGCGAGGCGAGGCTGGAGACTTGAGGCGAGGCGAGGCTGGAGGCTGGAGACTTGAGGCGAGGCGAGGCTGGAGACTTGAGGCGAGGCTGGAGGCTGGAGACTTGAGGCGAGGCGAGGCTGGAGACTGGAGATGAGGTGAGGCGAGGCTGGAGACTGGAGATGAGGTGAGGCGAGGCGAGGCTGGAGGCTGGAGACTTGAGGCGAGGCGAGGCTGGAGACTTGAGGCGAGGCGAGGCTGGAGACTTGAGGCGAGGCGAGGCTGGAGGCTGGAGACTTGAGGCGAGGCGAGGCTGGAGACTTGAGGCGAGGCGAGGCTGGAGACTTGAGGCGAGGCTGGAGGCTGGAGACTTGAGGCGAGGCGAGGCTGGAGGCACTGGAGGCGAGGCGAGGAGGCTGGAGACTTGAGGCGAGGCTGGAGGCTGGAGACTTGAGGCGAGGCGAGGCTGGAGGCTGGAGACTTGAGGTGAGGCGAGGCGAGGCGAGGCTGGAGGCTGTAGACTTGAGACGAGGCGAGGCTGGAGGCTGGAGACTTGAGGCGAGGCGAGGCTGGAGGCTGGAGACGAGGCGAGGCTGGAGGCTGGAGGTTTGAGGCGAGGCGAGGCGAGGCTGGAGACTTGAGGCGAGGCGAGGCTGGAGACTGGAGACGAGGCGAGGCTGGAGGCTGGAGACTTGAGGCGAGGCGAGGCTGGAGACTGGAGACGAGGCGAGGCTGGAGGCTGGAGACTCGAGGCGAGGCGAGGCTGGAGACTTGAGGCGAGGCGAGGCTGGAGACTGGAGGCGAGGCGAGGCTGGAGGCTGGAGACTTGAGGCGAGGCGAGGCTGGAGACTTGAGGCGAGGCGAGGCTGGAGACTTGAGGTGAGGCGAGGCTGGAGGCTGGAGACGAGGCGAGGCTGGAGGCTGGAGACTTGAGGCGAGGCGAGGCTGGAGGCTGGAGACGAGGCGAGGCTGGAGGCTGGAGATGTTGGAAACAGCAACAAAAAAAAAGAGTGAAAAACACGGATTTTAAAACACAAACTTGAAAGAGTCCAGGCTTATTCAATTCAGCTCAGTGTTCGTTATCTGCAGGCTGCCCTGATTCAAATTCACCCAAAATAGCAACAAACAAGAAGCGACCAGAAACCAGAAGCAATTCATAACGTGAACTACAGAGTCCAATCCACAAACCATGTCAATTAAACTCAGAACTCCGGCACCATCCTCACACAGTTTCGAGGGAGAGAGACCATTCAAATGCAGGGACTTTCCTTTTGAGAGCAATGAGTAGATGGTATTGAACACCCACTCACTTTCCACTCTCTTCCTCAATGATTTTCAATCTTCCTCGACCCTGTAATCAGCAAGATCGGCAGGAAATAGAGTCAATCATGGGCTTGAAACCCATTCCAGGCTTCTTAGCCTTGAGGCCTCACACTTTGCTTGAAGCCTCACAGAACCCTCTCAGAGACAACAAAGTGCCAGGTTGCTCAATCAGCCCGAAAGCACACCACCAAGATGTAGATCACAGTAGCAGAACCACACTTGAAAGAAAAAGAAGTAGTTTCATAAACCATCTGGAGGATGTTGGTCTTGGTTGCGTTGTTTGCCGGCGTCATCTTCTTCTGGAAGATGTCCTCACCCAGCTTGGCATAGATGAAATTCCTGATCAACCAATTTTATTGTTTCTTAACTGCTGTACAGCAGAAGACCAAATAGGAAAGTTTCCTATGAACTAATTAAAATAAACTGGGTGCAACACCCAAACTTCTGGAGGAACTCAGTGGGTCAGGCAGTATCTGTGGAAGGAAATGGACAGTCAGTGTTTCAGGTCACGTCACATCATCTGTACTGAAATCAGACGGGAGATGGCCAGTATAAAAAGATGGAGGGAAGGGGGTGGAAAAAGAACTGGCAAGTGATAGAATCATATTTACTATTACTGACATATGATGTGAAATTTGTTGTTTTGCTGCAGTAATACAGTGCAAAGACTTAAAAATCTATAAATTACAACATTAAATAAATAGAGTAAAAAAGGAATAACATGGTAATGTTTATGGGCCATTCAGAAGTCTGATAATGGAGGAGAAGGAGCTGTTCCTAAATTACTGTGTATGGGTCTTCAGACTCCTGTGATAGTAACAATGAGGCCATGTCCTACATCATTCGGGTTCTTAATGATGGATGCCACCTTCTTGAGGCACTGCAGTTTGAAGATATATTCAATGGTGTGGACAGTTATGCCTATCATAGAAGTGGCCGAGTCTGTAATCTCCCGCAGCCTCTTGTGATCCTGTCCATTGGAGAATCCATACCAGGCCGTGATACAATCAGTAGAATGCTGTCCACTCTACGTACATCTATAGAAATTTGTAAAAGTCTTCGGTAACTTAACAAATCTCCTCAAACTCCTAATGAAGTAGAGCTGCTGGCACGCCTTCTTTGTGATTGCATTGATATATTAGGCTCAGGATAAATCCTCTGAGATGTTGATGCCCAGGAGTCTGAAGCTGCTCACTCTTTCCATCACTGGAAGCCCTCGATGTGTTCTCCCAACTTCCCCTTCCTGAAGTCCACAATCAATTCCTTGGTCTTGCTGACACTGAGTGTGAGGTTGTTGTTGCAACACCACTCATCTCGCTTCTGTTATCTCGCCTCCTCATTGCCATCTGAGATTCTACCAACAACATTGGTCTCATTGGCAAGTTTACAGATGGCATTTGAACTGTGCTTTGCCACATGATCATTAATGCAGAGAGAGAGTAGAGCAGTGGGCTAAGCATGCATCCTTGAGGTGTCCCTGTGTTGATAGTCAGCAAGAAAGAAATACTAACTGGTCTTCTGGTGAGGAAGTCGAAGATGCAGTTGGTTTTGAAGTTGGATCCCGGCGGGGAGAGTGGAATGGCACCAGAACTTGGGGGGACGTTAATAGATGACAACATGCTGATGGAATCTGATAGGAGAGAAAGGTGGAATCAAGGGAGAGAAGTGGGAAAGGCAAAGGGGAGTAGTATGGGAGGGCTGTGTAGGTAATGGAGGGAAGATAAGAGATAGTTCTATGCGGGCCAGGTAGATTAGGAGGGGAGAGAAGAGGGATGGCGGGGCAGTTACTGGAAGTTGGATATTTCAGTGCTCAAGTGTAGACTTCCCAGGTGGAATATGAGGAGCTGTATCTCTAATCAAGAAAGCTAGTGTCTGCTTTGCTAAAGCTGCAATGTCTTGGAACGTATATGTGTGTGCTCAACTGGCTGCTGAAAGCTTCTTGGAATTAGGATGACGAGCATTTATTTGACATGTGTTTCAGCGAGCAGCAGGCAGCACATAGTTAAAGGAACGAAAATTGGATATGCTGGAAATACTCAAGAGTTTGACAACATGATTAGGAAGAGGAAGAATTAACCTTTGAGATTGACAATCTTTCATTAGAAAATCAAAAGTCATTGAGCCTCGATTGTCTCTTCATTGACAATGCTGAACCTGTTGCGGATAGAACTAAGCTTTACCTGAATGTTAAATGTTGATAGCCACCTAGATTTGGTGTATGCATCCATTGCCATCGGCTGCTTATTAACAAACCTCCCTTATCAAAGTTGTAAATTCTCCCTCTTTGTTTAGGATTCTTGCCTCCTAATTGAATGGCTGTCTCTAGTTCTAACCCTATAACTTGAGTATGTAATCATTGCTGACAAAGGGAGAGAAGGCTACTCGATCTCTGAACAAGACACTAAAGCAGGTGTCTCAGCACAAGTAGAGATTCCCAGAATGTTTCTAAAGTGGCAGCAATTAATCCAGAATCCCCTCCAGTTAGAACCTGCAAGAGGTTCAGCTCATTTGAGCACACTGAGCCCGGGAACTGATGCAGTGCAACTTAGCTTCTTGGTGACTAAACTGCTGAATTGAACAGAGGTATTTTGAAACCAAAATGTGGTTTTGTAATGATAGCAGACTTTAAAAATGAGTCAGAAATTGTTAAACGATTCCGTGATTTACCAGAAAAAAAACACAACTCTGAAGCCAAAAATATAACTAATAAAAAGGATGAAAATGCTGATTAGATCAAGATTTCTAACGTTAAACTCTGTTAAATTAATATCTCACAGAGTGCTGACTTGGAGATTGCTTACTTCTGGCCAAGTTACATAGAAATCTGTACACTGATATGTCTTTGTAATTGTATTGAATCATCAACAGCTTAAAGGTTCCCAACTCAATTAATTTTCCACTCAAACATTGATTTTCAAGGTTCAAGATTCGAGAGTGTTTAATGTCATTTCCTGTACACAAGTGTAAAGGAGAACAAAATTATTGTTACTCCTTTTCTGATGCAACATAAAAAAACACAAAAAATAAAGAACATAACAATTTAAGAAGTGCACTAAATATAAATAGAAAAGGTAGTTCCTATACATAGTTTGCGCAAGCACGTGGGCATCAGCCAGTGAGAACAGTGAGAAGAGTTTAAAAGGAGACACCTTATAGAGCTGGTGTCGGAGTAGAGGGAGACAGAGTAGGAAGACTTTGGCTCAATGGGGCTTCGGCAATAATGGGTCGAGGTGAGGTAGGTTGCCTGTGTAGAATACAGACAGGAAGTATGTGTGTGAGGCCTGTGTTCTGTGCTCGGTGTCAGATGTGGGAAGTCCTGGAAACTCCCAGCCTCCTGGATGGCCACATCTGCACCAGGAGCATCGAGCTGCAGCTCCTTAGGGACTGTGTTAGGGAACTGGAGATGCAGCTCGATGACCTTCGTCTGGTCAGGGAGAGTGAGGATGTGATAGATAGGAGCTATAGGCAGGTAGTCACACCAGGGCCTTGGGAGACAGACGAGTGGGTAACAGTCAGGAGAGGGAAGGGCAGGAGTCAGATACTATAGAGTACCCCTGTGGCTGTACCCCTTGACAATAGGTACTCCTGCTTGAGTACTGTTGAGGGGGACAGCCTACCTGGGGGAAGCAACAGTGGCCGTGCCTCTGGCACAGAGTCAGGCCCTGTGGCTCAGAAGAGTAGGGAAAGGAAGAGGATGGCAGCAGTGATAGGGGACTCTATAGTTAGAGGGTCAGACAGGCGATTCTGTGGATGCAGGAAAGAAGCACGGATGGCAGTTTGCCTCTCAGGTACCAGGGTCCGGGATGTTTCTGATCACGTCCACGATCTCTTGAAATGGGAAGGAGAACAGCCAGAGGTCGTGGTACATATTGGTACCAACGACACAGATAGGAAAAGGGAGGAGGTCCTGAAAGCAGACTACAGGGAATTAGGAAGGAAGTTGAGAAGCAGGATCACAAAGGTATTAATCTCGGGATTACTGCCTGTACTACGTGACAGTGAGTATAGGAATAGAGTGAGGTGGAGGATAAATGCGTGGCTGAGGGATTAGAACAGGGGACAGGGATTCAGATTTCTGGACCATTGGGACCTCTTCTGGGGTTGAATGACCTGTACAAAAAGGACGGACTGCACTTGAATCACAAGGGGACCAGTATCCTGGTGGGGGGTTTGCTAAGGCTATTGGGGAGAGTTTAAACTAGGATTGCTAGGGGGTGGGAACCAAACTGAAGTAACGAAGGAAGAAGCGGTTGGCTCACAAACAGAGAAAGCTTGGAAACAGTTCAAGAGGGAGGATAGGCAGGTGATAGAGAAGGGACGCGCTCAGACCGATGGTTTGAGATGTGTCTATTTTAATGCAAGGAGTATTATGAACAAAGTGGATAAGCTTAGAGCGTGGATCAGTACTTGGAGCTATGATGTTGTGGCCATTACAGAGACTTGGATGGCTCAGGGGCAGGAATGGTTCCTTCCAGTGCCAGGCTTTAGATGTTTCAAAAAGGACAGGAGGGAGGCAAAAGATGTGGGGGTGTGGAACTGCTGATCAGAGATAATGTCACGGCTGCAGAAAAGGAGGAAGACATGGAGAGATTGTCAACTGAGTCTCTGTGGGTGGAAGTTAGGAACAGGAACGGGTCAATAACTCTACTGGGTGTTTTTTATAGACCACCCAATAGTAACAGGGACATCGAGAAGCAGACAGGGAGACAGATTCTAGAAAGGTGTAATAATAACAGGGTTGTTGTGGTGGGAGATTTTAATTTCCCAAATATTGATAGGCTTGTCCCTAGAGTGAGGGGTTTAGATGGGGTGGAGTTTGTTAGGTGTGTTCAGGAAGGTTTCTTGACACAATATGTAGATAAACCTACAAGAGGAGGGGCTGTACTTGATCTGGTATTGGGAAATGAACCTGGTCAGGTGTCAGATCTCTCAGTGGGAGAGCAGTTTGGAGATAGTGATCACAATTCTATCTCCTTTACCATAGCATTGGAGAGGGATAGGAATAGACAAATTAGGAAAGCATTTAATTGGATAAGTGGAAATATGAGGCTATCAGGCAGGAACTTGGAAGCATAAATTGGGAACAGATGTTCTCAGGGAAATGTATGGAAGAAATGTGGCAAATGTTCAGGGGATATTTGCGTGGGGTTCTGCACAGGCACGTTCCTGTTACGTACCCCGTAACTGGGTTGCCAAACCAGCAGAAATGGATCACTCAGTTGGAGTCTGGATTACTAGAACTAAGGAAGTTTTATTAAAGAAACAAGCAACACAGTACTCTAATCAAAAGGATAATGAATGCAACAGTTCAGCAATGATAAACATACATGTACACAGAATTAAGATAACAGGATCAATCAAGCTCTATCGTTGTCTAGGGGTAAATGACCAGTTTCAAAGTGACGCAAAGTTCAGTTCAATTTAATTCAGTTCAGTTCGCAGTAATCGCTGCCGTGGCGATGGACAGTGGGGGGAAGGAGAGAGAGAGCAAAAACGAATTAATATTCAAGGCTTCCACACAGACCTTCGCAGTCAGCTTTCGGGCGAGTCCTTTGTGATGTCATCTGAGGTCACCAACCGTGACCCCTCCGTTTCCAGATGCAATCGTTTCCCTGCGGTGAACCCGGCACCCGGGCAAGGGTGGACACACACCAGGTTCCCGCCGATCGTGTCTTTCCACCCTGAGCGTCTATGGCTTGTCCCGCAACTAGCCGTCCAAAACTTCCCACCGACTTGTGAGAGGCGCACCGCTTCCAGGGTCTCGTTACCTCAGGGTGTCGTGTGTGTCCTGCCTTAGCGAACCTGTCCCTTTTTATCCCCCCTGCTGGGGTATCGCCTGTCCATCACTTCAAACAGTTCAAGGTTCAAAGGGGGAGCCGATCTTGACAGCTCTCCTTCCTTCATTAACATCTCCAATGCTGCTCCATTGTTTCCCTTATCTCTCTCTCTCCTGAAGACAGGTGGCAGACCAACTGCTGATTCCACTAGTGCCAGCCCAGGCCAGCTACATCTTAATCTATGTGTATTCTTGTCACACTTCCCCCCTTTAAGGATTTTTACCGGGGGTAAAAATTACAAACATGAATACATTATTTGATACACACAAATATACATCTTTATCAGCTATTTGGCTAATACAGCGAATTTGAAGTTGTCAACGCCTTGACAGACAGTCAGCAATCACATTTCCTGTTCCTTTTATATGTGTTATTAATAATCCCTTAGACCAGGCTCCAACTTAGCAAACTTCATAGTAGCCAAAAACACTGATGAATTGCGATCAATGTAACCTCTCATTGGGTTTTGTCCCGGACCACAATAACAAGGGTCATCCCATTCGGACTTAGTTTTCTCTCGCAAGGGCTTAGTAGGAGGGGGAGGGGTAGTAACCGCAGAGTTATTGCAAAACTTCCTACAGTACCCCACCATCTCCAAGAGCCTTCTGAGGGCCCTCTTGTCTGTCGGTTGGGATGTCAGAGATAGCCCGCACTTTAGCTTGCATCGCTGCCAGCTGCCCCTGTGTCACCACAATTCCCAGGTAAGTGACCTTCGTGTGGCCGAACTCATTTTTTTCAAGGTTCACTATCAAGCTGGCTTCAGACAGCCGTATTACATCGCTAACACCTCTGTGTTCGTCAGCCCTTTTGTCACCGAATTACTCATTCTATATGAGTGTTGCCTGCTAGGCTTACCTAGTGTAACAAGCACCACCCAACGTCCCAGTTCTTTGCATCGCCTCGGGACAATCAAACACACGTGTGCGAGTCGTTTAATTACTTCTCCTAAAGAGTCGCTTTGTTCGGGGATTAAGGGAGAGACTTTATCAGCAGACCTGGCCAAAACAATAGCCTTCTCCCATCTGGTCGATACCATACTCATCTCTTCAAAATGGTTTTTTTCTCTTATCAGGGGGCCCCTAGCTTCATTGATTTCTGCGCTATCACCGACTAGGTTTGTTAGCATATCAAAAGCCTGTGACCATCTCAGTTCGCGTCGGCCATAATCAATAACATCCTTCCTCCGGTGCAGCCGGTAAACTTCTTTCATGATTCCACCAACTGCTCCCTCCAGTACCGCAAAATGTCCACCGGGGGGTACCTTGTGGGCCAGGTTAAAAACCTCATCCCCATAACTCTTTTGCACCACCCCCCATTCCTCATCTGCGGGTACTGTACTTGGTTTCCCTTTCTTCCTTAGCACTTCCTCCTCCACACAATAGCCTACTAGTTCCCTTGTTAAAGTCTGTGGCAGAGAGAGCTGTCTCTGCCAAAACCATCAGCCCCTCGTCTCACTCCTGCGCCTGCACAAATTCTTTCCTGGCTAATGCTACGTCTGTCCCAGCTCCCTCACTACCTCTTGTCTCGCTACACTCCTTCTTTTCACTTTCTACCCCCTTCTCGTACAAGGCTGGCAGAAACGTCTCAGCTAAATTTACTACCGCAGTCCCGTGATGAACCTGTGAGTCCATGGGCGGGGCCTCAATGCTGGCAGGCTGACCTGTCAATCTCACTGCTGGGAACACGATTCCCCCGGCGAGGTCATTACCGAGCAAGACTTCCACGCCTTTCATCGGTAATTCAGACCTCACCCCGATCGTGACTAGTCCAGAGACCAGGTTGCTTTGTAAGTGTATCTGGTGCAAAGGGACTGTCTCTGTCCCTTCTCCAATACCTTTGATCTTGACCTCTCCAGTCTGGGTCTCTGAGCTTAACTCTAATACACTCTTCAGTATTAGTGACTGACATGCTCCCGTGTCTCTCCAGATCCGTACTGGAACTGGTTTTAACCCCTCCTTCACTGACACCAATCCCGCCGAGATAAACCTCTCGCGCCCTTCCTGAATTTTGGCAGACCTGTCCTTCCCTAGCGGTTCGTTTACCAGCTCGATACAGCCAGTCAAAATCGCCGTTTTTCCTTTTCCTGTCTCCTTCTTTGGGGCAAAGCACCTGGACGCAAAGTGTCCGACTTTCCCGCAATTATAACAGACGACCCTAGGAGACTTCCTACCAGACTGCTCCCGGTCTACCTTATCCTTCTCACTAGTCATCGGCTTACTTTCTGACTTTTCTGGCGGACTCTCCCCGCCGTCCTGACTACCCTTCTGGTAGCCTTTACTTGGGGCAAACTTCATTTTATGTGTCAACGCATACTCATCCGCTAACTTAGCAGTTGCGGCTAACATGGCTGCCTCTTTCTTATCTAGGTAGGGTCTCATACCCTCAGGGACACAACCTTTAAACTGCTCAATCAGGATCAGCTGTAGCAGTCTGTCATAATCCCCCTCCACCTCCTTCGAGGCGCACCAATGCTCACAATATGTCTGCATCTCACGGGCAAACTCTAAATACGTGCGGTCCCACTGCTTCCTCGCGTTCCGGAACCTCTGCCGGTATGCCTCCAGGACCAACTCATAAATCCTGAGGTTGGCCTCTTTCACCACCTCATACCTCTGGGCATCTTCCACGGACAAAGCGGAGTAAGCTTCTTGGGCTTTCCCTTTCAGTACACTCTGAAGCAAAACAGCCCACTTATCCCTCGGCCAGTCCTGACCTGTAGCAACTTTTTCGAAATGGAGAAAGTTCCGATCCATGTCGGTATCGTCAAATGGGGGAACCAGCCTAACCTCCTGGGTCACCCGGAACCCTCCACCTTGGTTCGGCACAGGCCCCTGCTCGGCCCTTATCTTTAACTTCTCCAGCTCAAATTCCCTTTCCCTCTGCCTCTATCTCTCTTCGCGCTCCCATTGCCTCTCTTTCTCTTCTCTCTCCAACTCCCTCTCTCTCTCTCTCCTGCCTTTCTAACTGTTTCTCTCTCTCCTGCCTTTCTAACTCTCTCTCTTTCTCCCACCTTTCCAACTGCTTCTCTTCGTGTTCTAACTGCCGTACCCGGAACTCGTGCTTGAGTCTCAGTTTTTCAAGCTGCACCTGTACCGCGTCTCCGGCAGGTTTTTCAATAGACACCAACCCCAGCTCGCCTTGGGGAAACACACCTTTAGATACATAGTGCTCTACAATAGCTCTGTGTATCTCCTCTCTCCTCATTGTCAACTTCACCTTAGCAAGATTCAACCGTTTGGCCACAGCTACCAATTCTGATTTCCTGGCATCCTCTAATGCCTCCAAGGTCGGCACCTTTATAATTTCCTCAGCCTCCATTTCTGTTGTTTGTCTTTTCTTTCTTTCGGGAATTTTGACCCAATCAATTTACTCCGTCCCAAATTTAGCATTCAAAATCCCAGATGAGCCCCCACTTATGTTAAGTACCCCATAACTGGGTTGCCAAACCAGCAGAAATGGATCACTCAGTTGGAGTCTGGATTACTAGAACTAAGGAAGTTTTATTAAAGAAACAAGCAACACAGTACTCTAATCAAAAGGATAATGAATGCAACAGTTCAGCAATGATAAACATACATGTACACAGAATTAAGATAACAGGATCAATCAAGCTCTATCGTTGTCTAGGGGTAAATGACCAGTTTCAAAGTGACGCAAAGTTCAGTTCAATTTAGTTCAGTTCAGTTCGCAGTAATCGCTGCCGTGGCGATGGACAGTGGGGGGAAGGAGAGAGAGAGCAAAAACGAATTAATATTCAAGGCTTCCACACAGACCTTCGCAGTCAGCTTTCGGGCGAGTCCTTTGTGATGTCATCTGAGGTCACCAACTGTGACCCCTCCGTTTCCAGATGCAATCGTTTCCCTGCGGTGAACCCGGCACCCGGGCAAGGGTGGACACACACCAGGTTCCCGCCGATCGTGCCTTTCCACCCTGAGCGTCTATGGCTTGTCCCGCAACTAGCCGTCCAAAACTTCCCACCGACTTGTGAGAGGCGCACCGCTTCCAGGGTCTCGTTACCTCAGGGTGTTGTGTGTGTCCTGCCTTAGCGAACCTGTCCCTTTTTATCCCCCCTGCTGGGGTATCGCCTGTCCATCACTTCAAACAGTTCAAGGTTCAAAGGGGGAGCCGATCTTGACAGCTCTCCTTCCTTCATTAACATCTCTAATGCTGCTCCATTGTTTCCCTTATCTCTCTCTCTCCTGAAGACAGGTGGCAGACCAACTGCTGATTCCACTGGTGCCAGCCCAGGCCAGCTACATCTTAATCTATGTGTATTCTTGTCACATTCCAATGAGACATGGAAAGGATGGTAGGGTACAGGAACTGTGGTGTACAAAGGCTGTTGTAAATCTAGTCAAGAAGAAAAGAAGAGCTTACGAAAGGTTCAAAAAACTAGGTAATGATAGAGATCTAGAAGATTATAAGGCTAGCAGGAAGGAGCTTAAGAAAGAAATTAGAAGAGCCAGAAGGGGCCATGAGAAGGCCTTGGTTTAAGGAATCCCCCAAAGCATTCTACAAGTATGTAAAGAGCAAGAGGATAAGCGGTGAGAGAATAGTATGACATTGGAAAAGTGTGTATGGAAACGGAGGAGTTAGCAGAGATACCTAATCAGTACTTTGCTTCAGTATTCACTATGGAAAAGGATCTTGGCAATTGTAGGGATGACTTGCAGCAGACTGAAAAGCTTGAGCATGTAGATATTAAGAAAGAGGATGTTCTGGATCTTTTGGAAAGCATCAAATTGGGTAAGTCACCAGAACCAGACAAGATATACTCCAGGCTACTGTGGGAGGTGAGGGAGGAGATTGCTGAGCCTCTGGCAATGATCTTTGCATCATCAATGGGGACAGGAGAAGTTCAAGAGGATTGGAGGGTTGCAGATGTTGTTCAATTATACAAGAAAGGGAGTAGAGATAGCCCAGGAAATTGTAGACCAGTGAGTCTTACTTCAGTAGTTGGTACATTGATGGAGAAGATCCTGAGAGGAAGGATTTATGAAGATTTGGAGAGGGATAATATGATTAGGAATAGTCAGCATGGCTTTGTGCCTTAGGAGACTGATTGAATTTTTTGATGATGTGACTAAACACATTGATGAAGGTAGAGCAGTAGATGTACTGTATATGGATTTCAGCAAGGCATTTGACAAGGTACCCCATACAAGGCTTATTGAGAAAGTAAGGAGGCATGGGATCCAAGGGGACATTGCTTTGTGGATCCAGAACTGGCTTTCCCACAGAAGGCAAAGAGTAGTTGTAGACATGTCATATTCTGCGTGAAGGTTGGTCACCAGTGGTGTGCCTCAAGGATCTGTTCTGGGACCCCTACTCTTTGTGATTTTTATAAATGACCTGGATGAAGAAGTGGAGGGATGAGTTAGTAAACTTGCTGATGACACAAATGTTGGAGGTGTTGTGGATAGTGTGGAGGGCTGTCAGAGGTTACAGCAGGACATTGATAGGATGCAAAACTGGGCTGAGAGGTGGCAGATGGATTTCAGCCAAGATAAGTGTGAGGTGGTTTAATTTGGTAGGTCAAATATGATGACAGAATATAGTATTAATGGTAAGACTCTTGGCAGTGTGGAGGATCAGAGGGATCTTGGGTTCTGAGTCCATAGGACACTCAAAGCTGTTGTGCAGATTGACTCTGTGGTTAAGAAAGCGTTCGGTGCATTGGCCTTCATCAATCGTGGGTTTGAGTTTAGAAGCTGAGAGGTAATGTTGCAGCTATATAGGACCCTGGTCAGACCCCACTTGGAGAACTATGTTCTGTTCTAGTCGCCTCACTATAGGAAGGATTTGGAAACCATAGAAAGGGTGCAGAGGAGATTTACAAGGCTGTTGCCTGGATTGGGGAGCATGCCTTATGAGGATAGGTTGAGTGAACTTTTCTCCTTGGAGTGACGGAGGATGAGAGGTGACCTGATAGAGGTGTATAAGATGATGAGAGGCAGTGATTGTGTGGATAGTCAGAGGCTTTTTCCCAGGGCTGAAATGGCTAGCACGAGAGGGCACAGTTTTAAGGTGCTTGGAAGGACAGATGAGATGTCAGGGGTAAGTTTTTTTAAGCAGAGAGTGGTGAGTGTGTGGAATGGGCTGCCAGCAACAGCGGTGGAGGCGGATACAATAGGGTCTTTTAAGAGACTCCTGGACAGGTACCTGGAGCTCAGAAAAATAGAGGGCTATGGGTAACCCTAGGCACGGATGTTATGTAGCCTCCTCTCTGATGGGACCAGGATAAACAGTCTGCGGGCAGAGTGTGTGGGATCCTTCACGTTACCATTCTGTATACATGTCCTTGATGGCAGGTAGGCTGGTGCCAGTGATGTGCTAGGCAGTTTTAACTCCCTATTGTATAGCTTTCCTGTCCACTGCACTGCAGTTTCCACACAGGATAGGGATGCAGTTTGTTAGGATGCTCTCTACTGCTCATCTGTAGGAAGTCTTGAGTATAGATGTACGTAGTCCAGCTGACCAACCTCCTCAGAAAGTAGAAGTGTTGGTAAGTTTTTCTGGTTGTGTAGGGTGTGTTCTGGGACCATGAGATGAGATGTGCACTCCCAGTTTGAAATTTCTGGCAGTTCCTCCTACTGTTGCGCCTAAGTAAGGAGGGATGTGAGTTCTCCTGAATTCCATCACTATCTCCTTTGTCTTGTTGACATCGAGGAAGAGCTTACTTGCCTGGCACCATGCCTCGACTCTTCCACTTCCAGAAGTGACATGATGACAGCACCGACAGAGAACGGGGCACGGGAACAGGCCCGTTAGCCCACAGTGTCTGCGCCAAACACGAAGCTGAATTAAACTAGTTCTCTCCTGTGGGAACGTGGTCCGTATTTCTCTTTCCCCTGCATATTCATGTGTCAGCCACTTAAACATCAATATCATATCTGCTTTCACCACTCCCCCGGCAGCCAGACTCTGCGTGAAAACAACTTGCTACGCTCGTCTCTTTCCCTCTCACTTTAAATACACATCCTCTATGACTTGTCATTTCACATCAATTTGTTGCCCAGATCATCTCCCCAAAACGACAGATGATTGTCAATGTTACTCTGATCCCTCCCAATGAACAGAATGCACACATTTTAGTACTGTGTGGGTGAAGGTTATACGTGCAATGAACGGTGACGCCACTTACGCGACCAACTTTTACTATCTATTCTTAATTTCATTTAAGAATGTGGGTAACATCTGATCTCATTCCTTGTAGATCAGACATTTTCACACAGCCGTTTGGTAGAGAGTTCCAAGATTTATCGTCATTACCAGTCGCAATGTCGGTTTATTTCCCAGTCAGGATGTTTTGTGATTTTGCGGAGAGTTTGCAAGACAAGTTTGTCTGCTGCATTCGCAGGTTTCCGAGCGGCCAGAGAGCCGTGGTGAGTCGCGGCAGCGCGCATTGGAGATGATACCAACACCGCAGCCTGGGTGTACAGTTGTAGTGAGGGTGGAAAACATTTCGCATCTGAAAATTGCTTCTGTTTAGTACTTTTAGACAAATTTATTTAACACAATCTCCAATTCTAGAATACGCAGAAGCTATGCATACAATTAATTTATGACAGTGAAAATTAATCTATGATTAAAACTTGAGACAACAATGCCCTCTAAGGCATTTAAATGTCATTGTGGTCAAATCATGTATTAGGCTGATAGCATATTAGGCTGATACCATTTCTACATCTCAGATGAAACGTTGTACAGAATTCTCTACCATGCTTTCACAGCGTCCCATGTCTGGTTCGGTTCCTGAGAATAGTCCGCAACTCAAACTGCTCATCAGTGACAGATGAACAGAAACCGTGTGTAAGAGAGGGTGACACGAACAGCAACGACGGAAGTGTGAGCGGGTGAGGGAAGGGCGGCCTCCAGTCAGCCTCACTGACTCAGAGCTCGCAGCGCTGTTCGGATTGACCCAGCCCCCGAATGGTGCGACTCGGGAGGGGTAGGAAAAAAGGCACACAGATAACCTTCTTTCCTGGCAGGAGAGCCCGCAGCCCCGCAGCAAATGACAAACTCTTTATTTACAGGCTCCGCTGCATGGTCAGGCTCCAACTGCATTGGCTCACACCAAGTTACTTAATTCTCCTCTCCCTGTACACACTGAAGTTTTCCTATAAATGTGGTAAGTTTAACTGCTTTCAATAACTGTTCAGAAATGCAACAGAAAATGTTCATAGTGTCAAACCTTCATAACTCGGGTCAATCATAAAGGGTAAACAACAGGAATTCTGCAGATGCTGGAAATTCAAGCAACACACATAAAAGTTGCTGGTGAACGCAGCAGGCCAGGCAGCATCTCTAGGAAGAGGTACAGTCGAATCATAAAGGGTGTCCAGTTTGTAACCCAGATACATCCTGCATCAAAACGTTCCGATGTATCTACCCAACACGCGGATGAATGACGACTCAGCCTGGGCAGTACGTATTGGAGGCAGATGGTTTGCAACTCTCAAAAACCGGTTTACAAATAGATTAATAATGAGGGAAAAATTAGACTACAAGATAAATGTAGTCCGAAAACTGATTGTATAGACTTCCACTGATGTTTAAAAATAATGAGTTAAATGTGCATTAGATCTAACAGATAGTGAGCCTAATAACAGAAAATGAGGAGATAGCAGGAGAATATTTTCTGACTGCCTTCATTATAAGTATGTTGTGTATCTGATGCTATGTGTCTGTGATGCTGCTAAAAGCAATTGCTTGTTTCTCCTTACACCTGATGCATATACAGTATGTGCTTGTGCATATGACAATAAATTGCACAAGCAGGAGGTAGTAATCTCGGGATTACTGCCTGAGCCACGTGACAGTGAGTATAGGAATAGAATGAGGTGGAAGATAAATGCGTGGCTGAGGGATTGGAGCAGGGGGCAGGGATTCAGATTTCTAGATTATTGGGACCTCTTTTGGGGCAGAAGTGACCTGTACGAAAAAGACAGGTTGCACTTGAATCCGAGGGGGACCAATATCCTGGTGGGAGGTTTGCTAAGGCAATTGGGGAGAGTTTAAACTAGAATTGTTGGGGGTGGGAACCGAACTACAGTGACGGAGGAAAGGGAGGTTGACTCACAAACAGAGGAAGCATGGAGACAGTGCGAAAGGGAGGATAGGCAGGTGATAGAAAAGGGATATGCTCAGACCAATGGTTTGAGATGTGTCTATTTTAATACAAGAAGCATCATGAACAAAGCAAATGAGCTTAGAGCATGGATCAGCACTTGGAGCTATGATGTTGTGGCCGTTACAGAGACTTGAATGGCTCAGGGGCAGGAATGGCTACTTCAAGTGCCAGGCTTTAGATGTTTCAGAAAGGACAGGGAGGAAGGCAAAAGAGGTGGGGGCGTGGCACTGTTGATCAGAGATAGTGTCATGGCTGCAGAAAAGGAGGAAGTCATGGAGGGATTGTCTACTGAATCTCTGTGGGGGGAAGTTAGGAACAGGAAGGGGTCAATAGCTCTACTGAGTGTTTTTTTCTAGACCACCCAGTAGTAACAATGTCAGATAGGGAGACAAATTCTGGAAAGGAGTAATAATAACAGGGATTGTAGTGGTGGGAGATATAAATTTCACAAATATTGATTGGCATCTCCCTAGAGTGAGGGGTTTAGATGGGGTGGAGTTTGTTAGGTGTGTTCAGGAAGGTTTCTTGACACAATATGTAGATAAGCATACAAGGGGAGCAGCTGTACATGATGTAGTATTGGGAAATGAACCTGGTCAGGTGTCAGATCTCTCAGTGGGAGAGCATTTTGGAAATAGTGATCACAATTCTATCTCCTTTACCACAGCATTGGAGAGGGATAGGAACAGACAAGTTAGGGAAATGTTTAATTAGAGTAAGGGGAAATATGAGGCTATCAGGCAGAAACTTGGAAGCATAAATTGGAAACAGATGTTCTCAGGGAAATGTATGGAAGAAATGTGGCAAATGTTCAGGGGATATTTGTGTGGGGTTCTGCATAGGCACGTTCCAGTGAGACAGGGTAGGGTACAGGAACCAAGGTGTACAAAGGCTGTTGTAAATCTAGTCAAAGAGTAAAGAAGAGTTTACAAAAAGTTCAAAAAACTAGGTAGTGATGGAGATCTAGAAGATTATAAGGCTAGCAGGAAGGAGCTTAAGAAAGAAATTAGGAGAGCCAGAAGGGGCCATGAGAAGGCCTTGGAGGACAGGATTAAGGAAAACCCCAAGGTATTCTACAAGTATGTAAAGAGCAAGAGGATAAGACGTGAGAGAATAGTGTGACAGTGGAAAAGTGTGTATGGCACTGGAGGAGATAGCAGAGGTACTTAATGAATACTTTGCTTCAGTATTCACTATGGAAAAGGATCTTGGTGATTGCAGGGATGACTTGCAGTGGACTGAAAAGTTTGAGGATGTAGATATTGAGAAAGAGGATGCGCTGCAGCTTTTGGAAAGAATCAAGTTGGATAAGTCACCAGAACCAGACGGGATGTACCCCAGGGAGGAGATTGCTGAGCCTCTGGCAATGATCTTTGCATCATCAATGAGGACGGGAGAGGTTCCGGAGGATTGGAGGGTTGCGGATGTTGTTCCATTATTCAAGAAAGGGAGTAGGGATAGCCCAGGAAATTTCAAACCAGTGAGTCTTACTTCAGTGTTGGTAAGTTGATGGAGAAGATCCTGAGAGTCAGGATTTATGAACATTTGGAGAGGCATAATATGATTAGGAATAGTCAGCATGGCTTTGTGAAAGGCAGGTCATGCCTTACAAGCCTGATTGAATTTTTTGAGGATGTGACTAAACACATTGATGAAGGTAGAGCAGTAGATGTTGTGTATACAGATTTTTGCTGATGACATAGAGGTTGGGGGTGTTATGGACAGTGTGGAGGGCTGTCTGAGGTTACAGCGGGGCATTGATGGGATGCAGGAGATGTCAGGGAGAAGTTTTTTGCACGGAGAGTGGTGAGTGCATGGAATCAGATACTGGCGACGGTGGTGAAGGTGGAAATGATGGGGTCTTTTAAGGGACTCCTGGATGGGTACATGGAGCTTAGAAAAATAGAGGGCTATGGGTAAGCCTAGGTAGTTCTAAGGCAAGGACATGTTTGGTACAGCTTTGTGGGCTGAAGGGGCTGTATTGTGCTGTAGATTTTCTATGTTTCTATGTTTCTAATTTCATCTTTGACAAGTAGCATTCCAGAAATAGCTGTAAATTGAGGACTAGAAGTGAGAGGGGAACTTGGGCAAAATTACTGTCACCGGGACTGTGCTGGAGCAAATTGTTGGATCTGTGGATTGACAAGTCATGGACTTCATCATAGGATCTTAAAAATAGTGGCTAGTGACATAGCTTATACAGTAACTTTCCAAAATTCCCTTAACTTGGGGAAGACTTCATCATAATCTGATTAGGGAAAGTCAGTATGGCTTTATAAGGGTTTGGTGATGTCTCACGAGCCTGAATGAATTCTTCGAGGATGTTACAAAGCTCATTGATGAAGGTAGAGCAATGAATGTAGTGTAGGCTCATTCAGAAAGTCAGGAGGCACTCCCAGGATGTTTCAACAGATTTCAGTCATCACAAGCAGTTCCCTGTTTTTGTGTGGCAGCTGATTATTTAAAAAGAGCTCAGGGTCTTTTCAGATTTTTCAGCGGGTTTCAGTCATTGCGGTTTATTAGGCACTTTGCAAAGTCCAAAATCCTGATGACTGAAACTCACCAAAAAGCCCCAAAAGGCTCCAACCTCTTTAAATCTCACACTGCCTCACCAAAGCAAGCTTGCGATGACTGAACTGTAAAAGATAGGCAAGAGTGGACATTGGACTGCTGCAAAATCACTAGAGAATAATGGGAGGGGGCAGAAGTGAGTGTATTTGTTTAAGTGAAGGTGTTTGGAAATTGAAGGTCTGAAACCTGGAATCCGGCTGATCTTTCAAGAATCACTAGTTTCTGGAAGGGTTCCAGAGGAATGGAAAATTACAAATGACACTCCACTCCTTAAGAAGGAGGGAGGGGAAAGACAGGAAATTATAGGCCAGTTAGCCAGACTTCAATAGTTGGGAAGATGTTGGAGTCCATTATTAAGGATGAGGTTTTGGGGTACTTGGAAGCATATGATAAAGTAGACTGAAGTCAGCATAGTTCCCTTCTGCTGAACAAGATAAGAGCTCATGGTATTACAGGACAGATACCAGCATGGATTGAAGATTGGTTGATTGGCATGATGCCTCTTCTGGTTGGTTGCTAATGACTAATGGTGTTCCACAGAGGTCGTTGATGGGACCGTTTCTTTTTATGTTATATGTCAATGATCAGAATGATGGAATTGATGGCTTTGTGGCCAATTTACAGATCATATGAAGATAGGTGGAGGGGCAGGTAGTGTTGAAGAAGCAGAGAGTCTGTAGAAGGACAGACAGATTATGGGAATGGACAAAGAAGTGGCAGATGGAATATAGTGTAGGGAATTGTATGGTCATGCACTTTGGTAGAAGGAATAAGGACATAGCTTATTTAGTAAATGGGTAGCAAATTCAGAAATCAGAGGTGTAAAGGGACTTGGGACTCAACATGTAGGATTCCTTAAAGGTTAACTTGGTGGTAAAGTTGGTGGTAAGGAATGAAAGAAACAGAAACATAGAAACATAGAAAACCTACAGCACAATACAGGCCCTTTGGCCCACAAAGCTGTGCCAAACATGTCCTTACTTTAGAAATTACCCATAGCCCTCTATTTTTCTAAGCTCCATGTACCTATCCAGGAGTCTCTTAAAAGACCCTATCGTATCCGCCTCCACCACCGTCGCCAGCAGCCCATTCCACACACTCACCACTCTCTGCAGAAAAAGACACCCCTGACGTCTCCTCTGTACCTACTTCCAAGCACCTTAAAACTATGACCTCTCGTGCTAGCCATTTCAGCTCTGGGAAAAAGCCTCTGACTATCCACACAATCAATGCCTCTCATCATCTTATACACCTCTATCAGGCCACCTCTCATCCTCCGTTACTCCAAGGAGAAAAGGCTGAGTTCACTCAACCTGTTCTCATAAGGCATGCTCTCCAATCCAGCCAACATCCTTGTAAATCTCCTCTGCACCCTTTCTATGGCTTCCACGTTCTTCCTGTAGTGAGGTCACCAGCAGGGCCAGGGCCCCTGGGCTGGAGGCCCTGATGGGCCCCTGCCGACACAGTAAAATGCTGCTGTTCAAGCAAAAAAAGGCAAGAACAAGGGCAAAGGTCGTACTGGTCTAAATATCAAAGCTGTGGACCAAGACATTGGTTTAGTACAATACGTAGGCTATAAACTTACAGGCCTTAAGAGGGAGGACAGAAAGTAATGCAGATTCTTAGCTTGAAGGACAGCATCTAAAGCACTCAAAAATTGACCTAGGCTTAGTTGGCTTAGTAAAGTTATGAGGGAGACAAAGTATGATGTACCCAATCTTAAATCTTTATTTAGCTATTGCTGCACATACCATAGGCCTTATTTCTCAAACAATACCAAAGCATTTTTATCTGGTATTTCTCTCAAACGTGTGTTCTAAGAAAGTAAAATGGAAACGAGAGACGAAAAGGCCAAGAGAGATGGCACTATGGCAAACTAGGAAACTTGACAATACTCCAACAATCTTTTTGAAGAATGAGATCTAGCACATACTAACCTATTGCTGTGCTCTTGGGCTTGCAGAGTAAAGACCACTTATTACTTACTAGGTTTGTAAGTAGTCAACTATTAGCCTATTGCCACAAAAACAGGAACAGCACTGACATACAAGCCTAGATATTTACAAAGTCAGATGCTTGTTTTTCAAAATTAAAGCCTAGTTCTTCTGGATTTCTTCGCAGCAAAGTCCTTGATTAGATCACTAAAATCCAGTTTCCGAACAAGATCACTTTCAAGTGATCCAGTCCTTGATATGTACTCACCATTTACAAGCTTGCGTTTGAAGTGAAATTTGGAGAAAAATCATCTCTGCTGTTTGTATACTCATTCCAAAGCTTTGATATCCACATCCTTATTCTGGCAGGACTCCGGCCCTTTCTTAGCCCAGTACACTTGGACTGAATCATCTAACGTTTCCTTTTCCCAGCGAGCAGGATCAGTGCTCTAACGTTCCTCAGTAGCAGTAATGTTAACATTAATGGTGGCCTGACTTGGTTGTTCGGAGGTCTCTGTGGTCGGGAATCCCAAAGTCATGCTCTCTGTCTCTTCAATGTTAGCTGCTGACTGTGGCAAGGACGGTGGTCCTGTGCTATCGCTGGTGCTAGCGCTAGCTGTTGAACAAGTCTGCGTTTGTCCACCGGTCTCAGACTGTGACAAGAGCGATGGTACTGCTGCATCATCAAGAACAGGTTTAAAAAATTCTGTCAATTTCAATGTCTTTTTTAATGTTTCTTTCTCATGGTCCTCTTTTTCTTGTTTCTTTTTTCTTTTCTGTGCTCCACTCTTGTATTTTTTTTTGTCTACCATGATGGTAGCTACCTATTTTGGGCCCCTGGGCTGCAGCCCAGCCTAGCCCTGCCTAAAGTCCAGCCCTGGTTACCAGAACTGAGCAAAGTACTCCAAGTGGGGTTTGACCAGGGTCCTATACAGCTGTAACATTACCTCTTGGCTCTTGAACTCAGTCCCATGGTTGATGAAGGCCAATATACCATATGCCTTCTTAACCACAGAGTCAACCTGTGCAGCAGCTTTGAGTATCCTATGGACTCAGCTCCCAAGATCCCACTGATCCTCCACACTGCCAAGAGTCTTACCATTAATACTATATTCTGCCATCATACTTGACCTACCAAAATGAACCACCTCACACTTATCTAGGTTGAACTCCATCAGCCACTACATCAAACAACCTGGTCACAGTTTGAGGATAAAGGGGAAGCCTTTTGGGACCGAGATTAGGAAAAACCTCTTCACACAGAGAGTGGTGAATCTGTGGAATTCTCTGCCGCAGGAAACAGTTGAGGCCAGTTCATTGGCTATATTTAAGAGGGAGTTAGATATGGCCCTTGTGGCTAAAGGGATCGGGGGGTATGGAGGGAAGGCTGGTGCAGGGTTCTGAGTTTGATGATCAGCCATGATCATACTGAATGGCGGTGCAGGCTCGAAGGGCCGAATGGCCTACTCCTGCACCTATTTTCTATGTTTCTATGTTTCCATGTTTCTATAGCTGTCAATCTCATTGCTCCATCACTGAGTCCCTGTCGCTGTAGGGTCCATGTCATGTCCATTCTGTAATTCCTTGGAGTTCAGATGCGTCGCTATCTCCAGGTTGTTTGATGTAGACTGTAATTCTTCAGACAGAAGTTAAGAAGTAGGTGCTTCCCTGAGCTCTTCATTTGCTGTACTAGCATCACTAGTAGCATCACTGGAAGTGTCACTAACAGGACTGCCCCCTTGAACTCATGGCTGTGTTTTTCCATTTTGCTTCAGTTCACCTTGAATGTACATAAAATGCCCATCAATTTTATCGTGTTGCTTTCTCTCTTGTTCGATTTGCTCTTTAGACTTTTCATTGTCTCTATCTCACTGATTTTGTAGTTCGGGGTAGGCAACCTATGGTCCGCGGGCCAGATCTGTCCCACGAAGGTATTTTGACCGGCCTGCGAGCAAATATTGGGATACTATGCTTATCCAGCCCGCGATTGATTTTTCCTTATTCTGAGTGTTTCACACGACCACACTGATGGACATGCATGGTGTCTTGTTACACTGGCCCCAGGTTCCGTTTTGTTCCAAACCAAACACTGGTAGATACGAATGACGGGAAGGCAGACTAACTTATTAATATGTATTAGATACTCTCCATGCATGCACAGGTTTTCAGATGGGATCGTTCAAATTTGTAAACAGAAACAGCGTCACTGTGTTTTAACAAGAAATCCACGCTAAATATCCAGATATTTACATGTGCTACGATACTTGTTGAATAACTCGCGTTTCGAAATAAAATAGAAGAAAAATATTCCAATGGCAATGAATGCAAAAAGCAGGAAGGTAGACACTGAGTGCTGAAATTTCCAAGACACTTGGACACTAGATTACTTCTTCATCGAGCAAGCTGGGAAACCAGTTTGTCTCATTTGCCTAGAAAATGTTGCTGTGAAGAAGGTAGCAAATATCAGGCGACATTACGAGACCCCACCATAGTGGAAATTTTAACAAGTTTACTGGGCAAGCAAGGAAAGATGAAGTTGAGCGAATGAAGGCTAGCTTCGGAAAACGAACATCATTTTTTTTTGCCAAGAAAAGCAGTGAAAATGAAGGAAATACCTGTGCCAGCTATGAAGTCTCAAAACAACTTCAAGGAAAAAAATCAGCTGATACATGAGATGTACGGTCACATTGTGGCTTTTCAAAGAAAGCTGCAATTATGGGAGTACCAGCTTCAAAAAGGAAATTGTGCACATTTTCCTACTTTTCAAAAAAGTAAAGCACAAGATCCAGGCATTTTTGTGAATATGGTCCAAGAATTGAGAAAAGAGTTTTCATCTCATTTTGCTGATTTTTGCTTGCATGCAAATGAGTTCAAGCTGTCTGCTACTCCATTTGATGTGGAAGTGGACACTGCATCAGAAATTTTTCAAATGGAATTGATTGAGATGCAGTGTGACGACATATTGAGATAGAAATTTCATTCTGAAGATGTGTCAGTGCTTGACTTCTATAGAAAATATATTCACCCAAGTGGGAAGTATCCTGACTTAGTGGACCATGCAAAAAAGATGGCATCATTGCTGGCAGCGCTTATCTGGGTGAGCAATTATTTTCAAAAATGAAACACACCAAGAACCATTTGAGAACAAGATTGACTGATGCCCATCTGGATAATGTCTTGTTCTTGGCATCAGCAAGTCTGACACCCAATATCGAGAAGCTTTCAAGCAACAAACAGCATCAAGTTTTACATTGATTTATCAACTGTTTGCATTAAAATTTTCTTTTTTATTATACTTAATTTACCACCATTCAATGCATCATGTTCATACGTTTTATATTTAAAGATTCTTTCTCTCCTTTTAATAGATTCAAAAGATGCCTTGATTGAAATAAATTGCAACTAAACTGAGTTATTTGATTACTAATTGGCACCCTTGGTTAAGCACAAATGATTTTCTAGCATGCATTATTCATTAATTTGAGGCAAAACATAACTAGATATATTTAAGTGGATAATTCCCATATTTCAAGATTTTTATGGCATTTATCTGGCCCACCATCTGCTCAGTAATACGCGATCTGACCCACAAAGGCAAAAAGGTTGCCGACCCTGTTGTAGTTTATCGCAAGTTTCTTAGAAAAAGACGTTACTTGTCCCATTAACACTTTCACTTTCTCACACATTCGATCAAACTAGCCATGCAATCCTATCTGTAATTCAAGAGCAGGATTTTGTCATCAATATTAGGATCTTATCCCATACTTCACAATATCACCTAGGAGCCTTATTTCATTAGATTCTCCAGGAGGAGAAGATGGTGGCGCGACGCAACGCGCAGCAGCCACTCTGGTGATGAATATCTGTTATCTGTCAAGTAGGGTGCCGTGCACAATCCTGACTTGATGGAGACAGATGTGAGAGCACAGAGGAACGTCTAGTGAAACTTCTGAAATGCCTGTTTCGCTGCTGCTGCTACTGTGTGATCCTGAATCTCGGGAGGGGAAGGCCCCGAGTCCTTGGCTTTGCTTGTTGCTCGGTAGCCAGGGCAGGGTCGAAGCGCTCGGCAGAGGATGGTGCTCAGTGCACGGCGCTCGGTGTCGGAGGCTCAAAGTTTTTGGACGGACTCAGAGTCGGACTGTGGTCGGGTGCTTCCAGGGTGCTGCATCGGCAGGTTTGCGGCGCTGGAGGTTCATGGCGGGGAGAGTTTTTCCCTTCTACCGTCTGCGTGAGATGATGGGCTATCAGGACTTAAAGACTATTTTTTACCGTGCCCATGCTCTGCTCTTTATCAAATTACAGTATTGCTTTGCACTGTTGTAACTATATGTTATAATTATATGTTTTTTTTTCAGTTTTAGTCTTGGTCTGTCCTGTGTTTCTGTAATATCATTCTGGAGGAACATTGTATCATTTCTTAATGCATGCATTTCTGAATGACAATAAATGAGGACTGAGTGTCCTCATAATCTAAATAATCTAAACATTGATGGCATATTTCATCAGGACATTTTCAATAATTTTATCAAACTAAAATGTTTCATTTTAGTAAGAGCTCTTAATAAGTTTCACGTGTTTGGCCATTGTTTTGATTTGATCTTAATTCATATGTATTTTTTGTTACTTTGACTAGGATCTTGAAAATTTAAGTTTGCAGCTGAAATTATTACCAGTTGTCCTGAAATCTAAATTTAATTATTTTTTCCCCATGCTCCACTAGCTTGCGTGTATTTAAGTTTTCTCATGCACTCCACTGGCTGGTGCAATTTATTATCTTGTTATCTGTGCTCCATTGCTTGTATGAGTTTATCTTTTGATGCTCTACTGGTTTGCCTGTTCAGTCTGCGCTCCCCCAATTTAGCACAGTGTTCTGCCAGGTTGTACTTCCTTTTTACTGATCTGTTTTTAAAAATAGCAGCGCAGTACTCCTCACTCACAACTCATATCAGATATTCAAAGTCAGAACCGATTTTTCTCTCAGACAACAGAGGAACATAAGAGGAAGTTCTCATCCCATTTGCTTAGGTGCTGAATATTTTCTTTGTCTTGGATTGGTTCAAGCTCTCAAATCTCTGAAATCCTGCCAACTACACCAATTGATGGATTTTGGCATTTAAATCCAAAGTTGTTTTAGAAGTTAGGAATGAGACATAAAGCTTGATACTTCATGATCATTTTATTAAGAATTGATAGAACAAAGAGAACAGGAACATAACATTAATAGGTATCTACTACTTTAAGAAGTTAAAGATGGTGACTGAGAGAGACTTCTCCCAGCTCATCAGCAAAACAGTTACATTCCTCCTATTCCAATGTCTCTATTCTCCTTTTCAGGGTGGTTGGGGTCCTATAAGGATCTTTAATCTGCAGAGGCACTCAAAAACTGTGGTTCTGCACGACAGCATATTCCCCTTCTTGAAGCTCACCGATTGGCTGTGTTCTGGTATGTCCAGATTCAGCCTGAAGTCACGTGACTTCAAGGCCTGCGTGACCCTGTGGACATGAATTCTTGCCGGTGTCGCATACTGAAGTGTAGCAGGAGCCGGAACATCAAAGACAGCAAGAAATGCCGATTCTTGAGTTGGGGAACTCAAAATTTAAAAAAGCAACGCTTCAGACTGATTGTAACATTGAAATAATGACTGTTATCATTGCGGAAGGAGTGATATCTGTCTCTCCCTTGTTAGTGAGAGAGAGAGAACCTGTAAGATGTCGAAATGTTGGGGTGAACAGTTAGATTTTGATGGACTATAGACCATGGTCTCTGTTTGGGGACTTTGCTGTTGCTTGCATGGTGGGTGTTGGGAATGCTGATGCATTATGCTAGAATAAGTGGGGGGAGGAGAGGGCTGATACTGCTTGCTGCTGCTTGTGCATGAGGAGGGGGCAAGGGTCTTGGGGTTGCATTGTTTTTCAGTTATTCATTCTTTGAGGGTTTTCTTCTGTTTCAAGGTGTCTGCAGAGAGTAAGAATTTCAGGATGTATATTGGATACATTCTCTGATATTAAATGGAACTATTGAACTATCACAATTAGAAGGTCATGGGTGGACAATTGTTGCTTGAACTTTGAGATGGTTGAAAGTGGATTGATACAGTGTTGAATGGCCAGACTGGATTTGACCAAATTTTTACTTGTTTAGATATTGAGGTTGAACAGTACATTGCAAAGAAAATTCTACCCCAAATTTGTATGGAATGGGATTGTGTCAAGGTATTGTAAGGGACTCTGGAAGTAACACTCCAACATCAAAGTGTATCTATATTTTTGTGTCAAGATTCCATTAACTCCATTTGTGCAGGACAAATAATACTAAGAATACAATATTGCCACTTTCAATAGAAACAAAACTAGAACAAAAGTTCAAGTTGCTGGTGCTGGAAATCCAGAGCAACACACACAAAATACTGAAGGAACTCGGCATCTAATGAAATGAATAAACAGTCAACGTTTCAGGCAGAGGCACTTCATCAGAACTGGAAAGAAAGGGAAAAATGTCAGAATGAAAAGCTGGAGGAGGGGAAGGAGGACAAGCTAGAGAGTGGTAGGTGAAGCCAGGTGGGTGGCATAGGTAAAGGGCTGGAGAAGAAGGAATCTGATAGGAGAGGAGAATGGACCATGGGAAGGAGGAGCACTAGGGGGAGGTGATAGGCAGGTGAGGAGAAGAGGTAAGAGATCAGAGTGGGAAATAGAAGAAAGCTGTTAAGGGCGAAGGGTCAAGGGTCATTCTTCAAGCCCTCTCCTGATAAGGGTTTCTTTCCTCCTCTGCTGCATTCCTCACATTCCATTGAGGACTCCCTAAATGCTGGAGGCATTACAAAGTGTTGGGGAATCAGAGGGTAGTTATTTCTTTTGTGCCTCATCCTTGTAAAGAGGGGTCATTGGACCTGCATTCTTCTTCACTGTAAATAGAGCGAATGATTTGAATGCAGAGAAATGTTTGAGGTGTGGACACATGTGTCAGTTTATGAGGGGGGAGGGGGGAGAGAGCATGTGTGAGTGAGGGTTTTGCCTTTAAGAGATTATGTGAATATGTTAGGCCTCGCCCAGTTTATTTTTTTCCTTCCCTTTTGTTCTCTGATAGATGTTTTCTCCCTGTGGAAACGAACTGTTTTAAGTTTGGCAGTTCCATGTGAAGTTTTTAAAGAGAAGTACACACCTGAGTTTTTAATTCTTGTGTTTCTAATCTGTTACTTATTTGTTTCTTGTGTTTTTAGTCTGTTACTTGTTTCTCATTCAATTGATTTTAGGGATAACTCACATTTCACACTGGCCATGTGAAATTTTAGTTGATGAGGTAGAAACTTGGGGAACTTTATTGCAGATATGAGGTGCCCACATTTCAGAGGGACATAAACATTTGGGGAGCAAGTCTAGTAGTTTTGGTTTTTTTGGTGTTTTCTAAATATTCAGTGACTAATCAGGAGCAAGTACTTTTGTGTTGTATCTCTCTGCACTACAGAATGGCAAAGTGGTGAACGCTGACTTATACTGTGATACATCCCTGGGGATGGCATTTGAACTTGCACACTGGACCAACAGGTCAGATTGCTGCATTTGTATGAGGACTCCTTATTACATTGTGGAAGGATGCCACTAATGTTGATCCCTTTGAAGACAAGGAAAACACTGTTGGGGGAAATTATCTGGCTTCTCAGGTTATCGTGTACTGTTCTGGGGGGAGCTGGGAGGGAGTAGTCTATTCCAGACAAACTCAACCCATAGTATGGCATCAAGCAGCCTGAGGGGTCTTGAGCCAGTAGAGTGAGTGCTTTAAGGACTGGTATTTCCCCACGTGCCTTTTGTATAATTGAAAGGTCGCTTAAAGTGATTTCCCCACCTGACAGAGTGTTGGTGTAGGCGATATGATGAGCACAGGTACAAGGTGGCAATGTGGATGGCAAGTGTGAGCAGTAACAGTATTCTGGGGTCGCTGTGTCTATGCCATATGGTATTGCGAAGGTGGGCACCTGCTCGATGCTGAATGGCACATACTGGATATGCTGTTCCTAGGCCTGCCCATGGCTCCCACAGGATGGTGCAGCTGATAGGCTGTGCTGTATGTATACCACCCCAGCGCCCTGGATGAGCACCTTGTCCATAGTGGTTGGCGTAGTATTACAGAGGAAGGAAGGTTTTTTCTCAGCATGGTATGGCCAGACTGTCCCGGGAACTGATGATGATCTATGGACAGAGGAAGGTGGCACTTGTACCATTACCGTTACAGCACCTCCATTCCTGATGGGTCAGGGAACATGGCTGATCACATCTGAGAGTCAGTGGGGGGGGGGTCAGCTCATTGGCCGTAACACTGTGGAGTGGGGCTGGTGGACCTTTGGGGTGGGGGTAGACTTGAGGACTACTGTAGTACACTGGGGTGACTTGGGTTTACAGTACTAGGTATTGTACTTCTCTTTTATATGTAGTCTAGTTGGGAGTTTGCAAGGGCCATACTGGCCTGAGGGTCAGATTGTAATGCTGCCGTGACTTTCGAGGGATGGAATATCCCATGGCGGGCATGGCTTATTTGCTGTCAAGAGCCACTTCCGTTGTGTCGATTGTGATTGGTCAGTTTAAAAACTGCAGCCACTCTTCCCATTGGTTGGCTTGCATGTCACGGCACCTATGTCCAGTTTCAAACACCTCGGGGGTATAAAGGATAGCACACGTGAGACATTCTCTCTCTTCCTTTGTCCCTGGACCCTATGCTCCATTAGCACTTTTGACTAAGTATCTGTTTGTTGAATATTTAGTGTAACTTGGGGGAACAAATGTTTGGTCAAATTTTTTACTGTTTGCAAATAAATGATTAATATACTTATTCACAGTCAGTGTTTTCTGTCTCACTCACCAAACTCATGAACCTGTTTCAATGTTACAAGTGTTGCCTCACCTGGAAGGACTGTTTGGGGCCCTGAATGAGGTTGAGGGAGGAGGTAAATGAGCAGGTGTAGCATTTCTGTCTCTTGCAGGAGTGTGTGCCAGTTGGGAGATTAGTGGGGAGGGACGAATGGACAAGAGAATCACAGGGAGTGATCTCTGTAGAAAGCAGAGAGTGAGGTGGAGGGGGGAGGTAAGATGGTGTGTGATGGTAGTTCCCATTGAAGATGGTGGAATTTACAGAGAATTATGTGTTGGATGCAGAGGCTCATGGAGTGGTAGATGAGGACAAGAGGAACTCTATCCCTGTTAAGGTGCCAGGAAGACGGGGTGAGCACAAATGCCTGGGAAATGGAAAGGATGAGGGCAGAATTAATTGTGAAGGAAGGAAAAGTCTGCTCTTTGAAGAAGGAGGATGTCTCTGATGTCCTGGAAAGGAAAGCCTCATCCTGGGAGCAGATGTGGCAGAGACAAGGGAACTGAGAAAAGGCATGTTTACAGGAGACAGCATGGGAAGCGGTATAGTCATGTTACAATGAGGGCGTTGGGAACGGACCCAAATGCAAGACACAGATACTGAAGTACAAGGAACAGGACTTGACTAGAGTAGGGACGCGACAGGATACAGACAAGGAGCAGGGACAAGAACGCAGACTTGGGCTTGGACTCCGAGCCAGAGACTGAACAGGGACTCAGAACCTGGGTCTTGCCTCGGGCTCGGGCCCCAGAACCAGGCAAGGACATGACATGACTACAGGACAGGAGGCTGGGGTCTTGAGGCTTGAGCTTGGAGACAGGCTGGGGTCTTGGATCTTGAGCTTGGAGACAGGCTGGGGTCTTGGATCTTGGAATGCAGAGGCTGATAACCCGGAGGCTGGAGCTCAGAGACAGACTGGGAACTGAACATTAACATAGAGCTGAGATTTATCCTTAGAAAAGCTGGGACTCATCATTAACATGACACCAACATGAGACAGGACAGTACATAGACATAGAGCCAGGACTTATACTTAGACAAGCCGGGACTCAACTTCTTCTCCACACCAAGGTGGGACAGGACCATCCATCGGGTAATGGCAGAATGGCTGGACTTACCCAACAGAGGCAAAGACAAGACCGATCCCCCTGCAGGGCAACGGCAGAATGGCGTGACCTACCCCACGAAGGCGAGGACAAGACAAGACAGATCCCCCTCTCAGTGCAATGGCAGAATGGCCTGACTTACCCCATGGAGGCGATGACAAGACAAGACAGGTCCCCCCGCAGGGCAACAACGGAACGGCCTGACTTACCTCACGGAGGCAAGGACAAGTCGAGACAAACACCGAAGAACGACAGACAGTTCCATCTCTGCATCGGGGTTGCTCCGAGTTGCAGTTCGGCCAGCAACCTCACCTGGCCACAGAAACTGCCGGATCCCTACCTAGCTTGGAGTGGCTGGCAGCCACTCAGCTGGCCTGGGAAACAGCCAAATCCATACAGCAAAGACAGCTCCGATTACTGACAGCAAGACTCCATGAGGGGATGGTTCCCCAACGCGGCCTAAAGATGGCAAGTGGCCACTCTAGCCTTCCACTGGCAGGTTGCTCCCAGGGGATCTTGACAAGACAAACCAGCAACTCACACTCAACCCCAAGGCTACTTATATTCTAAGCCCCAAGATGGGAATCAGGTGCCTATGATTAACTCAACCAAAACAGGGGACAGCTGGAAGACCCAGAGTCCTGAGTCCATGGACCGGACCGTGAACCAGAATGCGGACTTTACGGACTGGACCATGACAAGTCAAGGTAGCTGTGGGAATCAGTAGGTTTGTAAACGATGCTCGTCGGCAGTTTGTTTCCAGAAATTACAGAGAGATCAAGAAAAGGAAGAGAGGTGTTAGTAATAGGCCAAGTGAATGTAAGGGCAGGGTGGAAGTTGGAGGCAACGTTGATGAAATTGATGAGCTCAGCATGGGTGCAATGCAGTTATCAATGTAGTGCCAAAAGAGTTGGGGAGCATTACCAGGGAAGACTTCTAACATGAACTACAAATCTTGATCCAAATGTTGACCATCAAGTCCCAAGGTAGCAATGGTTTCACACATGGAAGGGCTTGGGACTTTAGCTGTTTATATAAAAAATTCTGTGTTATTTATAGCTTCCAACATTTGCTCTTTTATATTAACTGAAGTGTTTTGCTTTATCATTTGCATTTATCACAGGAAGTAATAAAAACTATTTGACTCAAAACCGAAATACCATTAGGCTTTTCATATAAATCTTTACACGCTGTGGTTTCATACCATAATAATTCATCTTACTGCATCTAAAACTTTTCATGTATCTCTCAAGCCAGATTCAAGTCAGAATTAGGCTCAGGAAAAGATCTTGGTACTATAGTTCTCGGATGGATCCTCTTGCTTTCAACCAAGTCAAGACTAAAAACAGAGTGAGGCCTCCGTCGGTCAGGGTCAACCATGGATGTTGTATCTTAGCAGTTTAGATACACAAGCCTGGGCAGTATGAAATGGAGAATAAGCTGTTGCCCACGTAGCAAGCTCCCCTTCTCCACCCATCTGATGAACCCAAAGGAACGGCAGAGACCGATACAGTTTGGTACCAGCAGCATCGCAGGAGTTGTCAGTCAGCATTAAACTCAGTGTAGGACTGACTTAAGGACTCCAGCTCTGGACTTTACCCTTGGATTTTACTCCTGAAGCCTTCCCCATGAGTGGGTATAGCCACAAGGCAGCGGAGGTTTGAGATCAGAGTTTTCCTTCTCCAAGGTGAGCTGCCAACCACACCAATGAGCACCATCTACCCAAACTGACAGATTTTAAGGTGCCAGTAACCCACCTTTGCCCCTTCTCCTGTCAGTAGAAACAGTTCTGACTGGTTTAGTAGCTAAGCCACACGTGAAGGCCAGAAGCTGGACTTGGCTGTCAGAGCTATTTGAGGGGAAGGCCATTAGGAGCATTTAATAGGTCGTGGGAGCTTGTCCCCTCTTCCACCCCCGGCTATAACAACCTTAAGAATTACCTTGTACAAATATTGCTGAAAAGCTAGCATTCTGAAATAAAACTATAAAATGATAATCAGTGATAAGAGCTGCAGGCCATTTAGCATCTCTGTTCCTCATTCCCACTTTCCTGCCCTTTCCTCACTGATTCCCCTACTGCCTATTAACCTCTCTAACTCAGTTTTAAATATACCCAAAGACAGACACCCAGTCCTCCTGTTTCTCTCTTTACAATGCTGCCTGTCCTACTGAGTATTTCCAGAGTTTTTTTTAAAATCTGGGTAGAAGTTTCAATAGTGGAAATCCTAAATATCACTGTAAAGCCTATTACTTACTAGTGTAATACACTGTAAGGTTTCACTGCTATGTAATGGCTTCCCTGTAACGTTCACTGCTGAGGTAACGGTTTCTCTGTAGCAGCAATGTTTGGGTTATGACTGGAGATAACAGGATGCATGTTAGCTAATGAGAGATTGTTGCTGTGCCTTGTGAGTCTGTAAAGATGTTTTCTCGCGGTCTTTTGTTGAGGAGAGATGAAGAGGGAAGACGCGTGTGGAGAGAGCTGGCAGACCACCGGACGGAGTGGACTGGGATCTGAGGGCCCAAAGGTCGGCGACGCTTGGAAGAGATCGATGGTGGAAGGAGGACCACTGAGTGAGCTCCAACGTGACTTTGACTTGAGTTGGGCCTGTTTTTTTAATTTTCATTACTAACCCTATTTTCAGATTAAGATTCATAAAGTTCAATTATTTAATTGCATATGCTGTACTGTCTCATATTTTGCGTTGTGAGTTTGTAACTGGGGGTACATTACACAGCATCCACACAAACACGATTACCCAGTTTGGCGGGGCTGAAGGCTGTTTCCCTAGACAAACACGAGCTGGGCAAGCCTGAGGGTTACACTAGTAACGGTGATGTCACACTGAATAAGTCATGAATTATGCTCTCAAAGGCTGTATTAATGTCTGGAGAAAGGAAGATGACAGCTTGACAGTATGGCTTCCTTCTTTATTCTGAGAATAATGAATATGATTGAAGAAAATATTCCTTCCATCATGAAGACCATTAGCTGTCTGTGCACAGAAGAGGATGGCAGACAGATAAATTTAGTATAAACACAAGAAATACTGCAAATGCTGGAAATCCAAAGCAACACACACAAAATACTGGAGGAATTCAGCAATTCAGGAGAATGAGGGGTGATCTCATAGAAACATTCCAAATGTTAAAAGGCCTGAACAGATTAGACATGGCAAAGTTATTTCCCATGGTAAGGGAGTCTAGGACAAGAGGGCATGACTTCAGGATTGAAGGACGTCCATTTAGAACAGAGATGCGGAGAAATTACTTTATTCAGAGGGTGATAAATCTGTGGAATTTGTTGCCATGAGCGGCTGTGGAGGCCAAGTCATTGGGTGTATTTAAGGCAGAGATAGATAGGTTCTTGATTAGCCAGGGCATCAAAGAGTATGGGGAGAAGGCAGGGGACTGGGAATGACCAGAAGAATTGGATCAGCCTATGATAGGAGCACTCGATGGGCTGAATAGCCTACTTCTGCTCCTATATCTTATGGTCTTATTCAGGCAGCATCTATGGAACTAAATAAACAGTCGATGTTTTGGGCCGAGACCCCTCTTCAGGACTGGAAAGGAAGGGGGAAGATGCCTGAATAAAAAGGTGGGGGGAGGGGAAGAAGGATAGCTAGAATGTGATAGGTGAAGTCAGGTGGGTAGGAAAGGGTTGGAGAGGAAGGAATCACATAGGAGAGAAGAGTTGACCGTAGGAGAAAGAGAAGGAGGAAGGGATCCAGGGGGAGGAGATAGGCAGGTGACAAGAGGTAAGGGGCCAGAGTAGGAAAGAGAAGAGGGGAGGGGAAGTCATTTTTTTTTACAGGAAGGAGAAATCAATATTTCTGCTACCCAGATGGAATATAAGTCCTCCACCCTGAGGGTGGCCTCATCGTGGCACAAGAGGAGGCCATTGAATGACATGTTGGAATGGGAATTAAAATGTTGGGCCGCCAGGAAGTTCCACTTTTGACGGATGGAGCAGAGGTGCTTGACGAATTAGTCCCCCTATTTACGACAGGTCTCACCAATATGGCGGCACAACGCAGCTCGCAGCGGCCACTCCGGTGATGAATATCTGTTATTTGTCAAGTAGGGTGCCGTGCACAATTCTGCTTTGATGGAGGCAGACGCGAGAGCACGGAGGAAAATCTGGTGAAACTTCTGAAATGCCTCTTTTGCTGCCGCTGCTACTGTGTGATCCAAAATCTCCGGAGGGGAAGGCCCCGAGTCCTCGGCTTTGCTTGTTGCTCAGCAGCCGGGGCGGGGTCGAAGCGCTCAGCAGAGATGGTGCTCGGTGCTCGGTGTCAGAGGGCTGGTCGGAGGCTCAAAGTTTTCGGACGGACTCAGAGTCAGACTGTGGTCGGGTGCTTCCAGGATGCTGCATCGGCAAGTTTGCGGCGCTGGAGGCTCATGGCAGGGAGAGTTTCTCCCTTCTACCATCTGCGTGAGATGTTGGGGCTATCGGGACTTTGAGACTTTTTTTTACCGTGTCCGTGGTCTGTTCTGATCAAATTATGGTATTGCTTTGCACTGTTGTAACTATATGTTATAATTATATGGTTTTTGTCAGTTTTAGTCTTGGTCTGTCCTGTGTTTCTGTGATATCATACTGGAGAAACATAATACATGCATTTCTAAATGACAATAAACGAGGACTGAGTGTCCTCATAATCTAATCTAATATAAAGGAAACTAAATTGGGAGCAGCAGACATAATAGTCAGCTCTGGCAGATTTACAGATGAAGTATTGCCTCACCTGGAAGATAAATTTAGCAACTGGATTCTGTGGTTGCTCTTGTTTAAATAAAAATGCTTTATTCATTACTACGTAACATGTTTTTGTAGAGGCTTATTTACTACATGTTAAAGAAACAAAACTATTTTTATTCAAAATTAAAAGACCTTTCTTGGCAAGGTAAACAATTGGTGTCAAAAGAACAATTGAGATAGTAGTTATGGGAGCTTTAAGACTCCTGATTTCATTAGTGAAAACTACTGTTCAGATTCCTTGATTATTCATAGTCATAGTCATAGTCATACTTTATTGATCCCGGGGGAAATTGGTTTTCGTTACAGTTGCACCATAAATAATAAATAGTAATAGAACCATAAATACTGTAGTTAAATAGTAATCTGAAAATTATACCAGTAAATTCCAGGACCAGCCTATTGGCTCAGGGTGTCTGACCCTCCAAGGGAGGAGTTGTAAAGTTTGATGGCCACAGGCAGGAACGACTTCCTATGATGCTCTGTGTTGCATCTCGGTGGAATGAGTCTCTGGCTGAATGTACTCCTGTGCCCAACCAGTACATTATGTAGTGGATGGGAGACATTGTCCAAGATGGCATGCAACTTGGACAGCATCCTCTTTTCAGACACCACCGTGAGAGAGTCCAGTTCCATCCCCACAACATCACTGACCTTACGAATGAGTCTGTTGATTCTGTTGGTGTCTGCTGCCCTCAGCCTGCTGCCCCAGCACACAACAGCAAACATGATCGCACTGGCCACCACAGACTCGTAGAACATCCTCAGCATCATCCAGCAGATGTTAAAGGACCTCAGTCTCCTCAGGAAATAGAGATGGCTCTGACCCTTCTTGTAGACAGCCTCAGTGTTCTTTGACCAGTCCAGTTTATTGTCAATTCATATCCCCAGGTATTTGTAATCCTCCACCATGTCCACACTGACACCCTGGATGGAAACAGGGGTCGCCAGTACCTTAACTCTCCTCAGGTCTACCACCAGCTCCTTAGTCTTTTTCACATTAAGCTGCAGATAATTCTGCTCACACCATGTGACAAAGTTTCCTACTATAGCCCTGTACTCAGCCTCATCTCCCTTTGCTGATGCATCCAACTATGGCAGAGTCATCAGAAAACTTCTGAAGATGACAAGACTCTGTGCAGTAAGAGGTGTAAATGGTGAAGAGAAAGGGAGACAAGACAGTCCCCTATGGAGCCCCAGTGCTGCTGGTCACTGTCGGACACACAGTGTTGCAAGCACACTTACTGTGGTCTGCCAGTCAGGTAATCAAGAATCCATGACACCAGGAAAGCATCCACCTGCATCGCTGTCAGCTTCTCCCCCAGCAGAGCAGGGCGGATGGTGTTGAATGCACTGGAGAAGTCAAAAAACATGACCCTCACAGTGCTCGCTGGCTTGTCCAGGTGGGCGTAGACACGGTTCAGCAGGTAGACGATGGCATCCTCAACTCCTAGTCGGGGCTGGTAGGCGAACTGGAGGGGATCTAAGTGTGGCCTGACCATAGGCTGGAGGTAGGTCATGTAGGTTACTTCACTTCATTCAATTCCAGAAAGGCTGTATAGTTGAACACCAAATGAGGCCAATAATTAGCACTAACTTTTCCTTCATCAGATCAATTATCAAGCTTGTTTTTGGGAGATGGACTGTGTAAAACATACTATTAGATTTTCAATATGAAGAGAAGATGACCGGGGAAAATAAACTTCTTAAAAACTACCACTGCTGCAAATGCTTAGGTCAGGCTGCATCTGTAAAGAGATAAATAGAGTTAATATTCTAGGGTAATAACAGAAATGAGAAATTATAAATAAAGTAAATCTAGGTTGGGTAGAATAAAGGGAAAGTTAGAGATAGGACGGGAAAGCAAACTTTTTTTTAAAAGGAAGGATGCTGTGTAGTTAATACTTTTATACTTATTTAGATTATGAGAACACTCAGTCCTCTTTTATTGTCATTTAGAAATGCATACATGCATTAAGAACTGATACAATGTTTCTCTGGAGTGATATCACAGAAAACAGGACAAACCAAAGACTGACGAAGGGTCTCGGCCTGAAACGTCGACTGCACCTCTTCCTAGAGATGCTGCCTGGCCTGCTGCGTTCACCAGCAACTTTTATGTGTGTTGCTTGAATTTCCAGCATCTGCAGAATTCCTGTTGTTTGAAACCAAAGACTGACACTGACAGAACCACATAATTATAACATATAGTTACAGCAGTGCAAAGCAATACCATAATTTGATGAAGAACAAACCATGGGCACGGTAAAAAAGAAGTCTCAAAAGTCCCCGAGTCGATCGACTCCCGAGTCCCCAATAGCAGGTGGCAAAAGGGAGAAACTCCCTTCCATAAAGGATAACAGGAGTGAAGGTAGGACTGATTAGAGATAAAGGTGGGAAGATGTGCCTGGAGGCTGTGGAAGTGAGCAAGGTCCTCAATGAATACTTCTCTTCGTTATTCATCAATAAGAGGGAACTTGATGATGGTGAGGACAATATGAGTGAGATTGATGTTCTGGAGCATGTTGATATTAAGGGAGAGGAGGTGTTGGAGTTGTTAAAATACATTAGGACAGATAAGTCCCCGGGGCCTGACGGAATATTCCCCAGGCTGCTCCACGAGGCGAGAGAAGAGATTGCTGAGCCTCTGGCTAGGATCTTTATGTCCTCATTGTCCACAGGAATGGTACCGGAGGATTGGAGGAAGGCGAATGTTGTCCCCTTGTTCACAAAAGGTAGTAGGGATAGTCCGGGTAATTATAGACCAGTGAGCCTCACGTCTGTGGTGGGAAAGCTGTTGAAAAAGATTCTTAGAGATAGGATCTATAGGCATTTAGAGAATCATTGTCTGATCAGGGACAGTCAGCATGGCTTTGTGAAGGGCAGATCGTGCCTAACAAGCCTGACAAAGTTCTTTGAGGAGGTGACCGGGCATATAGATGAGGGTAGTGCAGTGGATGTGATCTATATGGATTTTAGTAAGGCATTTGACAAGGTTCCACACGGTAGGCTTATTCAGAAAGTTAGAAGGCATGGGATCCAGGGAAGGTTGGCCAGGTGGATTCAGAATTGGCTTGCCTGCAGAAGGCAGAGGGTGGTGGTGGAGGGAGTACATTCAGATTGGAGGATTATGACTAGTGGTGTCCCACAAGGATCGGTTCTGGGACCTCTACTTCTCGTGATTTTTATTAACGACCTGGATGTGGGGGTAGAAAGGTGGGTTGGCGAGTTTGCAGATGACACAAAGGTTGGTGGTGTTGTAGATAGTGTAGAGGATTGTCAAAGATTGCAGAGAGACATTGATAAGATGCAGAAGTGGGCAGAGAAGTGGCAGATGGAGTTCAACCCGGAGAAGTGTGAGGTGGTACACTTTGGAAGGACAAACTCCAAGGCAGAGTACAAAGTAAATGGCAGGATACTTGGTAGTGTGAAGGAGCAGAGGGATTTCGGGGTACATGTCCACAGATCCCTGAAAGTTGCCTCACAGGTGGATAGGGTAGTTAAGAAAGCTTATGGGGTGTTAGATTTCATAAGTCGAGAGATAGAGTTTAAGAGTTGCGATGTAATGATGCAGCTCTATAAAACTCTGGTTAGGCCACACTTGGAGTACTGTGTTCATTTCTGGTCACCTCACTATAGGAAGGATGTGGAAGCATTGGAAAGGGTACAGAGGGGATTTACCAGGATGCTGCCTGGTTTAGAAAGTATGGATTATGATCAGAGATTAAGGGAGCTAGGGCTTTACTCTTTGGAGAGAAGGAGGATGAGAGGTGTACAAGATAATAAGAGGAATAGATAGAGTGGATAGCCAGCACCTCTTCCCCAGGGCACCACTGCTCAATACAAGAGGACATGGCTTTAAGGTAAGGGGTGGGAAGTTCAAGGGGGATATTAGAGGAAGGTTTTTTACTCAGAGAGTGGTCGGTGCGTGGAATGCACTGCCTGAGTCAGTGGTGGAGGCAGATACACTAGTGAAGTTTAAGAGACTACCAGACAGGTATATGGAGGAACTTAAGGTGGGGGCTTATATGGGAGGCAGGGTTTGAGGGTCGGCACAACATTGTGGGCCGAAGGGCCTGTACTGTGCTGTACTATTCTATGTTCTATGTTCTAAACCTCCAGGCACCATCAACTTGCCAATGGCTTGGAAGCAGCCAACCACAGCCGACACTGGGTCCATCCGTCCGAAAACTTCAAGCCTCCGACCAGCCCCTCCGATACAGCTTCCCGAGCGCCATCCTCTGCCGAGCGCCTTTGACCTCGCTCCAGCCACTGAAACAAGCAAAGCCGAGGATTTCGGGGCCTTCTGCTTCAGAGATTCCGGTTACCACACAGTAGCAGCGGCAGCGAAGCAGGAATTTCAGAAGTTTTCCAGATGTTCCTCCGTACTCTCATGTCCGTCTCCATCAAATCAGAATTGTGTATGGTCCCCTACTTGACAGATAACAGGTAGTCATCACCAGAGAGGCCGCCCGCGCTGCCGTCGCGCCGCCATCTTCTCCTCCAGCACAACACCACAGGATATGGCAAGAAGGCAGGTGTATGGGGTTGAGTGTCTTATGGTCTTATGGATACTGGAACAATCTTAGGAATGTGACACTGAGGTTGTGAATAGTCTGATCCATTTTCATACAGTAGCAAGGGAAATTTTTTTTTTAATTTATCACTTCATACGGTACAGCACAGGAAATGGACCACCAGTCTTTAATGTCTGTGCCAAACACTTTTTAAATTTAAAATCCAAAATTATAAAGAAAACCTTTTGGGACTTCTTTTAGCAACAAACATCAAAGTTGCTGGTGAATGCAGCAGGCCAGGCAGCATCTCTAGGAAGAGGTACAGTCGACGTTTCAGGCCGAGACCCTTCGTCAGGACTAACCGTCAACCGTACCTCTTCCTAGAGATGCTACCTGGCCTGCTGCGTTCACCAACAACTTTGATGTGTGTTCCTTGAATTTCCAGCATCTGCAGAATTCTTCATGTTTGGGACTTTTTTTATATGTCTAGCCATTCAGTAAAGTCTCAGCCTAGGATCCAAGGTCTCAGCAAAAACACTAGATAATGATTCAAGTCATTCAATGGTTCGTGGTGATCTGAGGCTTGCAGAATTTACCAGCCAAGCAGCCATTCAGCAGGGATCAAAGAAACCACTTCCAGTGGCACCTACAAAAAGATACTTCAACTGGTACGTAAAAATAACTAAGTAGTAAATTGCAGATAAAAAGTTGATATTTTACATCTAAATACAAAATGCTAGATAAATACAAAAAAGAATCCACAGATAGTGGGCAACAGCCATAGTAAAAAAAAATGCTGTTGAAGTTTGGAAAAAAAGTATCAGAAGATAATCAACAGATCTGCAAAGATAGAAGCAGAGTTGATGTTTCATGCCAATGACTCATTGTCAGAAGTAGAAAGTTGAGAAAACAAAAGCATATAAAGTTGCACAGAAGACAGAAGTGGAGAGTGCAAGTGGAATGTTGATGAGAGGATGTTCCAGTGACACAACAGTTTTCAGTGCTATCGAAGAGAGGGATCATTCTGGAAGTGTGCTGGAATTTAAAAGACGGCGGGGGACAACATGCTGGAACTGTGAGATACAGAACACAGAAGCTAATGGAAATCTAAAATAACCCAGAATAATGTACTCAACAGATTAGGAAACATCTAAGTAGAAAGAAAAAACTGGATGAACATTAAAGATGGCAAAAGTGAACTCATCTGGTCAAGAATAAGGTGCCGTTCCTTGAGCTTGTACTAGTCTTCACAGGAAGCCAAAGGAGTGGTCAGAGTGGGATGCAGAACGAAATGAGAGCTCAGAAATTTAATATCTATTCATTGCTCTGCAATTGGCCAGCTTGTGCAAAGGATGCATATTATCCTCGTAACATGTGCAGCACATACCAACCATAGATTGGGAACTAATAATTCACACAAATCTATGCTAGAAAACTTCGACTGTTTGCTGAGGATTTCCTGATTCACTGGTTGGTACCTATTTTTTTTTTTAATGATTTTTTTTTACAAAGTAAGGTACATCAACTTTGTCAGCTTCATTCAGATGAAAAATGTAAGGTGCCTAATCATATAATGATGTGTGCATACAGAAAACTAAACTGAAAGGGAACCTCAATGGAAAAATTATCACAGGCATACATCAGATGTAAAAGACCTAAAGCCATTATTCCAAAGTACCAGGAAATCATGCAACTAAACGAAGTTAGCCAATGACATTGTGAAAGTTGTACAGCTTAAGTTGTAAGTGGTGCTATATTTCTCTAATAAAGCTGTCATATGTACAAGGAACAGAAGAATACACCCATGTTGAAACATTGATTCAGTAAACTGTAGTGAAGATTCAATACTGTCGCTTGATTTGTGAAATGTTATCTGCAAATTCCATCATGTAGGGCTGCATTAGCACAGTGGTAATATTTCAAGACTAGTTACACAAGGTTGGGGCTGAAGATTTGAAGACATCCAGTTTTATCAACACCACCAATCATCTCTACATTGTGAACTGGTTGTCAGATACCCAATAACAGATGCACAGAAGTCTGCATCCATTGCCACAATCTCCTACCACTGATTCCAACCTTCTCCCTTGCCACTGCATGAAAATGGATCAGACTATTCACAATCTCTGTGTCCCAATCCTAAGATTGTTCCAGTATCCATAAGACCATAAGAAACTCAATCCCATACACCTGCCTTCTTCCCATATCCTGTGGTGCCCTGTGCTGGAAGGAGAACAAAAAGGAACATAAAGAATTTAAATTAAGAGGAGATTCCAAACTTTAGATCTTATTCTGTTAGACGATTAATTCAGATTGATTTACAAAGTGCAGAAGTGCAAAATGAGGAGATGTAAAGTAAGGAAAGTCAAGCTTCTGCAGTGTGCCACAAATTAATTCTAAAGCTTAGCCGACTGATCTACTCTCCACACCCACGACTGTACAGCTAGGCACAGCTCAAACACTGCCTACAAATTAGCTGATGACACAACATTGTCGACAGAATTTCAGATGGTGATGAGGAGGTTTTCAGGACCGAGGTAGATCAGAATTTCAGATGGTGATGAGGAGCTTTTCAGAACCGAGGTAGGTCAGCTGGTTGAGTGGTGGTGCAGCAACAAACTTGCACTCAACGTCAGTAAAACTAAGGAATTGTTTGTGGACTTCAGGAAGGGTAAATCGAGGGAACACACACCAGTTTTCGTCAAGGGATCAGAAATGAAAAGGGTGACCAGCTTTAAGAAATTATTTTAGTCAGAGAGTGGTAAATCTGTGGAATTTGTTGCCATCAACGTCTGTGGAGGCCAAGTCGTTGGGTGCATTTAAGACAGAGATAGATAGGTTCTTGATGCCAAAAAGGGTATGGGGAAAAGGCAGGGGAGAGGGAATGACTGGAAGAATTGGATCAGCCTATGCTTGAAGGTGGGGCAGATTCGATGGGCTGAATGGCCTACTTCTGCTCTATATCTTATGGTTTTATAAGTTCCTGGGTGGCAACATCTCTGAGGATCTATCCTGTGCCCAACATCAGAATCAGATTTACTATCACTGACATATGCTGTGAAATTTGAAAACTTAGTGGCAACAATGCAATGAAATACATGATAAATATAGAAAAAATAAATAAGTAAATCAATTACAGTAAGTATATAATTGTATATTAAATAGTGAAATTAAGAACAGTACAAAAACAGAAAAAAAAGTGAGGTAGTGTAATGGTTTCAATATCCATTTAGAAATCAGGTGGCAAAGGAGAAGAAGCTGTTCCTGAATCGCTGAGTGTGTGCCTTCAGGCTTCGGTATCTCCTTCTTGGCAGTAACAATGAGAAGAGGGCATGTCCTAGGTGATGAGGGTCTTTAATAATGATCGCCAACTTTCTGAGGCACCGTTCCTTGAAGATGTCTTGGATGCTATGGAGTCTAGTACCCATGTTGGAGATGACTAGTTTTACACTTCCTGTAGCTTCTTTCTGTCCTGTGCAGTAGCTCCACCAACCCCACCGCCCCCCATACCAGACAGTGATACATGCCTGTCAGAATGCCCTCCATGGTGTTTTAGGTGGCAAACCAAATCTACTCAAACTCCAAATGAAATATAGCTGCTGTCTTGTCTTCTTTACAGCTGCATCAATATGTTGGAACCAGGTTAGATCCTCAGAGATCTTGACACCCAGGAACCTAAAACTCAGAATCAGGTTTATCATCACCGATATGTGACATGAAAGTAGTTAACTTAGTAGCAGCAGTTCAATGTAATACATAATCTAGCAGAGGGAAAGAATTAATAAATAAAACAATAATAATAAATAAACAAGTATAACAATTACGTACATTGAATAGATATTTAGTTGTAGAATATACTTTCTGGTGCTACTTGGCCACATCTTCAGTGATGAACCCGGGGTCATAGGGTGTTTCGGGTCTTTAATCATCAGACAACCTCGACCGGGCGACCCAGCCAGGGGTGATCAGCCCCCGACTTGTGTCCAAGTGGCGCACTAATTCACGGATCCCCCCCTTCCAGATCCACAGCCACCGTGAGGCCTTTTCAGCAGCCTCCATAATGTTCTTGGTGGCTCTTCTGCACTGCAGTCCTTTAAGTCCGAGGAGGTTTAGAGTCTGCTGTAATGAATGGCCAGCAAAGCCCCGGCACCCAACTTCGACTGGCTCACAGCGAGCTCTCCAGCCATTGCTTCAGCATTCTGCAACAAGATCTGTGTATCTAGCCCTCTTGCACTCGTTGGCCTCTTCAATCTGGTCTTCCCGGGGGACAGTAAGTTCCAGCATGACCACTTCCTTTCTGGACTTTGATATTAACACCGGAGTGTGTTACTTACAAAAACAGAAATACTGTATATTTTTAAAAAAGGCGAGATAGTGTCCAAAGCTTCAATGTCCATTGAGGAATCAGATGGCAGAGGGGAAGAAGCTATTTCTGAATCGCTGAGTGTGTGCCTTCAGGCTTCTATACCTCCTACCTGATGGTAACAGTGAGAAAAAGACTGGGTGCTGGAGGTCCTTAATAATGGATGCTGCCTTTCTGAGACACCACTCCCTAAATATGTCCTGGGTACTTTGTAGGCTAGTGCCCAAGATGGAGCTGACTAGATTTACAACCTTCTACAGCTTCTTTTGGTCCTGTGCAGTAGCCCCTCCATACCAGACAGTGATGCAGTCTGTCAGAATGCTCTCCACGGTACAACTATAGAAGTTTTTGAGTGTATTTATTGACATGCCAAATCTCTTCAAACTCCTAATATAGCCACTGTCTTGCCTTCTTTATAACTACATTGATATGTGGGATCAAGTTAGATCCTCAGAGATCTTGACACCCAGGAACTTGAAGCTGCTCACTCTCTCCACTTCTGATCCCTCTATGAGGATTGGTATGTGTTCCTTTGTCTTACCCTTCCTGAAGTCCACAATCAGCTCTTTCGTCTCACTGACGTTGAGTGCCAGGTTGTTGCTGTGGCACCACTCCACTAGTTGGCATATCTCACTCCTGTACGCCCTCTCGTCACCTCCTGAGATTCTACCAACAATTGTTGTATTGTCAGCAAATTTATAGATGGTATTTGAGCTATGCCTAGCTACACAGTCATGTATATACAGAGAGTAGAGCAGTGGGCTAAGCACACACCCCTGAGGTGCACCAGTGTTGATCATCAGTGAGAAGGAGATGTTACCACCAATCTGCACAGATTGTGGTCTTCCGGTTAGGAAGTCGAGGATCCAGTTGCAGATGGAGGTACAGCAGCCCAGGTTCTGCAACTTCTCAATCAGGATTGTGGGAATGATGGTATTAAATGCTGAGCTATAGTCAATGAACAGCATCCTGACATAGGTGTTTGTGTTATCTAGGTGGTCTAAAGTCGTGTGGAGAGCCATTGAGATTGTGTCTGCCATTGACCTTTTGTGGCGATAGGCAAATTGCAATGGGTCCAGGTCCTTGCTGAGACAGGAGTTCAGTCTAGTCATAACCAACCTCTCAAAGCACTCATTCTCTCCCCTTCTGATCCCTCTATGAGGATTGATCTGTGTTCCCTTGTCTTACCCTTTCGGAAGTCCACAATCAGCTCTTTGGTCTTACTGACGTTGTTTGTAGCTGAGATAACTCAACTAGCTGGTATATCTTGTTCCTGTACGCCTCCTCATCTCCATTTGAGATTCTGCCAACAATGGCTGTATCATCAGTAAATTTATAGGTGGCATTTGAGCTATGCCTAGCCACACAGTCATGAGTACAGAGAGAGGAGAGCACATCTCTGAGGTGCGCCTGTGTTGCTTGTCAGCAAAGAGGAGATGCTATTATCAATCCGCATAGACAGCAATCTTCCGGTTAGAAAGTCGAGGATCCATTTGCAGATGGAAGTATAGAGGCCCAGGCTCTGTAGCTTTTTGATCACAACTGTGATTAACGCTGGTGTTAAACGCTGAGATAGTCAATGAACAGCATCCTGACATAAGATCATAAGATACAGCAGCAGAATTGGGCCATTTGGCCCATCAAGTCCTCTCCACCATTTTATGATGGCTAATCCATTTCCCCTCTCAGCTCTGATCTCCTGCCTTTCTCCCGTATCCCTTCATATCCTGACCAATCAAAAATCTATCAACCTCTGTCTTAAAAATAGAAACAAACATAGAAAACCTACAGCACAATACAGGCCCTTCAGCCCACAATGCTGTGCCAAACATGTACTTTAGAAATTACCTAGGGTTACCCATAGTCCTCTATTTTTCTAAGCTCCATGTACCTATCCAGGAATCTCTTAAAAGACCCTATCGTATCCACCTCCACCACTGTCGCTGGCAGCCCATTCCACACACTCACCACTCTCTGCATTAAAAACTTACCCCCAACATTTCCTGTGTACCTACTTCCAAGCACCTTAAAAGTGTGCTGTCTTGTGTTAGCCATTCCAACCCTGAGAAAAAGCCTCTGATTATCCACATAATCAATGCCTCTCATCATCTTATACACCTCTAACAGGTCACCTCTCATCCTCTGTCGCTCGAAGGAGAAAAGGCTGAGTTCACTCAACCTATTCTCATAAGGCATGTTCCCCAATCCAGGCAACATCCTCGTCAATCTCCTCTGCACCCTTTCTATAGTTTCCACATCCTTCCTGTGGTGAGGTAGGTGACCAGAACTGAGCACAGTACTCCATGTGATCCTGAGCATGGTCCTATGTAGCATTACCTCTCGGCTCTTAAACTCAATCCCACGGTTGATAAAGACCAATGCACCGTATGCTTTCTTAACCATAGAGTCAACCTGCACAGCAGCTTTGAGTATCCTATGGACTCGGACCCCAAGATCCCTCTGATCCTCCAGACTGCCAAGAGTCTTACCATTAATACTGTATTCTGCCATCATATTTGACCTACCAAAATGAACCACCTCACACTTATCTGGGTTGAACTCCATCTGACACTTCTCAGCCCAGTTTTGCATCCTATCAATGTCCTGCTGTTACCTCTGACAGCCCTCCACACTATCCACAACATCCCCAACCTTTGTGTCATCAACAAATTTACTAACCTATCCCTCCACTTCCTCATCCAGGTCATTTATAAAAAGCACAAAGAGAAGGGGTACCAGAACAGATCCCTGAGGCCACTGGTCGCCAACCTCCATGCATATTATGACCCATCTACAACCACTCTTTGCCTTCTGTGGGCAAGCTAATCCTGGATCCACAAAGCAGGGTCCCCTTGGATCCCATGCCTCCTTAGCTTTTTAATAAGCCTTGCATGGGGTACCTTGTCAAATGCCTTGCTGAAATCCATATACACTACATCTACTGCTCTACCTTCATCAACGTGCTTAGTCACATCCTCAGAAAATTCAATCAGACTTGTAAGGCACGACCTACTTTTGACAAAGCCATGCTGATTCTTCCTAATCGCATTATGCCTCTCCAAATGTTCATAAATCCTGCCTCTCAGGATGTTCTCCATCAACTTACCAACCACTGAAGTAAGACTTACTGGTCTATAATTTCCTGGGCTATCTCTACTCCCCTTCTTGATATACATAAAGCCTTAGCCTCCACATTTGCTTGTGGCAGCGAATTCCACAAATTCACACTCTCCGGCTAAAGAAATTCCTCCTCATCTCCGTTCTAAAATGACACCCCTCTATTCTGAGGCTGTGTCCTCTGGTCTTAGACACTGCCACCATAGGAACCATCCTCTACACATCCATTCTATCAAGATCTTTCACTATTCAATAGGTTTCAATTAAGTCACCCCTTATTTTACTGAATTCCAGTGAATATAGGGCCAGAGCCATCAAATGCTCTTCATATGACAATGTCATAAGGCAGTGGCTGGGAACAGACCCAAGTGCAAGACACAGACACTGAAGTACGAGGGACAAGACTAGGATAAAGGGTGAGAGCAAGGACATGCACACGAAAACCGGGAACTCGGAACAGGACTGGACAAGAGAGCTAGGAGCCCGGGCTTGGACTCCGAGCCAGAGACTGGACAAGGACCCAGTACCTGGGTCTTGCCTCTGGCTGGGACCCCAGAACTAGGCAAGGACGAGGCTTGGCTGGCAGCCAGGATGAGGCTGGAGTCTTAAGGCTTGAGGCTACAGGCTAGAGACTCGAGGCGAGGCTTGGCAGGAGGCAGGAGGCTGGAGTCTTCAGGCTTGAGGCTAGAGGCTAGAGGCTAGAGACCAGAGGCGAGGCTTGGCAGGAGGCAGGAGGCTGGAGTCTTCAGACTTGAGGCTAGAGGCCAGAGACTTGAGGCGAGGCTTGGCAAGAGGCAGGAGGCTAGAGTTTTCGGGCTTGAGGCTAGAGGCTAGAGACCAGAGGCAAGGCTTGGCAGGAGGCAGGAGGCTGAAGTCTTCAGGCTTGAGGCTAGGCAGGAGGCTGGAGTCTTCAGGCTTGAGGCTAGGCGGGAGGCTGGAGTCTTCAGGCTTGAGGCTAGGCAGGAGGCTGGAGACGAGGCTAGGCAGGAGGCTGGAGACTTGAGACTTGAGGCTAAGCAGGAGGCTGGAGACTTGATGTGAGGCTTGGGGCTGGAGGCTGGAGGCTCCCCCTGGGCAGGGTGTGGTTCCCCTGGGCAGGGCGCGGATCACCACCCAACAGAGGCAAGGGACAGGAAGGGACAGAACCAACTGCAGGTAATGGTAAGACGGCCTGGCTTACCTGGGTGGAGGCAAGGGACAGGAGGGGAGCTAGGTACAGGGTGGCTCCAGGACAAGACTGCAGGCGAGACGAGGCGAGAGTTACCAGCAAGACAAGGCAAGGCTTTAGGCAATGCAAGGCGAGATGAGAACTTCAGGTGAGGCGAGAGTTACCGGCAAGACAAGGCAAGGCTTCTGGCAAAGCAAGGCGAGACGAGAGTTACCGGCAAGACAAGGCAGGGCTTCAGGCGAGGAAACAGAAGGCAGAGGAAGGGATACAAGGAGTAAGGACAAGAACAATCCAGCCGCCACGCCCTGGTCTCTGAAGGTATTTATGCAGCCAGCCCCAACGAGCATCAGCTGCCTCAATTAGAACTTAACAAGAACAGAAACAGGGTAGACCTGGAGGAAGGGTCGATGGACCAGACCGTGAACCGGAATACGGACTTCACAGACCGGACCATGACAGACAAGCCGTTTAATCCTGGAATCATTTTTGTGAACATCCTTTGAACCCTCTCGAGTTTCAGCATATCCTTTCTAAGATAAGGGACCCAAAACTGCTCATAATATCATCGGTGAGGCCTCATCAGTGTTTTATAAAGTCTCAACATTACATCCTTGCTTTTATATTCTAGTTCTCTTGAAATGAATGCCAACATTACATTTGCCTTCCTCACTACAGACCCAATCTGCAAATTAACCTTTGGGAATTCCTGCACCAGAACTCCCAAATCCCTTTGCACTCTTTTTGCATTTTCTCTCCATTTAGAAAATAGTCAACCCTTTCATTTCTTCTACCAAAATGTATGACCATACACTCCCCAACATTGTATTCCATCTGCCGCTTCTTTGCCCATTCTCCTGACCTGTTTAAGTCCTCTGTGGCCTTGCTATTTGCTCAAAACAACCTGCCCCTCCACCTATCTTCATATTGTCTGCAAACTTTGCAACAGAGCCAATAATCAGTCCCAATACAGACCCCTGTGGAACACCACTAGGCACCGGCAGCCAAACAGAAATGGCTCCCTTTATTCCTACTCTGCTTCCTGCCAATCAGGCAGATTTATCCATGCTAGAATCTTTCCTGTAACACCATGGGCTCATAGCTTGTTAAGCAGCCTCATGTGGAGCACCTTGTCAAAGGCCTTCTGAAAATCCATGTACACAACATCAACTGATTCTCCTTCGTCTATCCTGCTTATTATGTCTTCAAAGAATTCCAACAGGTTTGTCGGGCAAGATTTTCCCTTGAGGAAACTATGCTGACTTCAACCTATTTTATTAGGTGCCTCCAAGTACCCGAAACGACATCCTTAACAATCCACTCCAACATCTTCGCCACCACTGGGGTCTACTAATTGGCCTATAATTTCCTTTCATCTGTCTCTCTCCCTTCTTGAATAGTGGAGTGACATTTGCAATTTTCTCGTCTTCCGGAACCATTCCAGAATCTAATGATTCTTGAAAGATCATTACCAATACCTCCACAATCTCCTTAGCCACCTCTTTCAGAACCCTGAAGTGTACTACATCCGGTCCAGGTGGCTTATCCACCTTCTGACCTTTAATTTTCCTAAGCACCAAATAGCATTGCGCTCATTTCTTTCCCAACACTCGAACTTCCAGCATACCGTTAGTGTCTTCTACAGTGAAGAAAGATGCAAAATACTTAGTTGTCCACTATTTCCTAGTTCCCCATTACTACCTCTCAAGTATTGTTTTCCAGCAGTCCAATATCCACTCTTGCCTCTCTTTTACACTTTATGTACCCGAGAAAACTTCTGGTATCCTCTTTAATATTATGGGTTATTTTTCTTTTGTATTCCATCTTTACCTTCCTAATGACTGTTTTAGTTGAATTCTGTTGATATTTCAAAGCTTCCCAATCCTCTAACTTCTTACTAATTTTTCCGCTATTATATGCCCTCTCTTTGGCTTTTATGTTGGCTTTGACTTCCCTTGTTAGCTATGGTTGTGTCATCTTGCCTTTAGAATACTTCTTCCTCTTTGGAATGTATATATATCTTGTGCCTTCCAAATTGCTTCCAGAAATTCCAGCCATTACTGCTCTGCTGTCATCCCTGCCAGTGTTCTTTTCCAATCAATTCTGGCCGACTTCTCTCTCATGTCTCTGGAACTTCCTATACTCCACTGTAGTACTGTTACATCTGACTTTAGCTTCTCACATAGGTGTTTGTATTGTCCAGCTGACTCAAGGCCACATGAAGAGCCATAGCTCCTGCCATGGACCTATTGTGGTGATAGGCAAATTGCAGTGGGTCCAGGTCCTTGCTGAGGCAGGAGCTGATTCTTGCCATGACAAACCTCTCAAAACACTTCATCAGCATAGATGCTACTGGATGATAGTCATTAAGGCAGCTCACACCACTATTCTTGGGCACTGGTATGAGTGTTGCCCTTTTGAAGCAGGTGGGAACTTCGAACCGTTGCAGTGAGAGGTTGGAAATGTCTTTGAATACACCTGCCAGCTGGTTGGTACAAGTTTTCAGAGGCTTACCACTGTCAGCACCAGCACCAACAAAGCACACCCACAACCTATAACCCTAACTGTAGGTCTTTGGAATATGGGAGGAAACCAGAGCAGCTAGAGAAAACCCACGTGATCATGGGGAGAATGTACAAACTCCTGACAGACAGCAATGGGTATCAAATCCTGATTGGTGATCGTTGGCGCAGTAAAGTGATTGCACGAAAATGCTACCGTGCTTTCCTTATTACCTAGGACTGGTGCAATAACAAAGCAACTGAGAAAATTCTTAGTTTTTAAAAACGTATTTTATGTTTAATAGATGAATACAAAGGCTAACGTAAGTTCCAACTTTCAAAGCAGAAATATATTTATTACTTAGAGATGCAACTATATTTAACAGCAAAGAGCATTAAATTTCAAAAGAAATACAGTTACAGCATTAAAGTCTACATAATTGATGGAACAACAGATTTAATAATATCTCTTAACTATTCAATGCATGATGAAATAATATACTGGCAAAGATATTCACCTCTAAGAAAGTTTTGCAATAAGTTTCCCTTCTGCAAAGCTGGTTCTGCAAAGTAAAGTACTGAAAAATACTTAGCAATATCATATACAATCACTACTCTGAATGATAATCAAAACTAAGTTATGACTGTGAAATTATGACCAAGAAATTCCCACAAGTGTTAACGTGAAAAACGACACTTCAGTTTCTCTCAATTACATCAAGTGCCTGCACTTCAAGTAGATTTATTGGATTAAAATAATCTGTCGATCTGAGAACATAATGAGGGATTGTATAAATGCAAGTTCTTTTACTCAAGCAGATGATAAAGTAATTCATTGTTTTGATTGAATCTTCATGACAGTACTATCTGTCCATCCCTTTTGTCAATAGAAATGCCTAGTGATTCCTGATTACAGGTTACAGCATCAAAAGTGTGCATTCAAAAGTAAAGCTGATCACAAGAAGATTATATTGCTACATATAAAATATATGTAGCAATTTTTAATTTAAAGCAAAAATGTTAAAACAAACAATTCTAAATAAGATCCCTTAAATATGGAAAAAGATCATTAAAATTTATTTTCTGAAGCACCTTGACAAGAATCCAACAATGCCTTTAGTCTTCCGCTTCATACCTAAAAGTATTAAACACAGTTAGTGTTCTACTTTCAGCATAGATACAGCAAGAATTTAGAAGTACAGACTCTAAATGTCCCAAGCAATTTTTAAGACTATTGTTACTGATGTAAATAAATAACTAGAAATTTTCTACTTGGAACCTATAACTTTTAATTAAGTGGTACTCAACACAAAAGACTCAATAACATAAATAAAAAAGGAAAATCAGAAAAAGACAACTAGTCCATAAAAGCTGTTATCAAATACCATCACCAACAATATGAGAATAACTCATAAAGCTAACAAGGTTTTAGCTTTGAAGGCTATGGGCTAAATTGTGGAAAATGGAAATAATTTGGGCAGACACCTGATGGTCAGTTTGTCTCTGCACAACTCTAAAATTAAGAACAGCTATTTCCAGTTAACAAGAATTGTAGGGAAATTCCTGCTGACTATTACTCCTTTCTCCATACCTTCCTTCCCTCATCTATTTCACCAAGTAGTAAAAAATGAACTCCATATCATCCAGTATCCCACCTAGTCTTTAAATGTAACTTTTTACAGTCACCAGCTTTTTATTTAAATATTCGCAGTAAACTTGCACCAATTACATAATAAGCCAGCTATCCATAACAAAGACCAACTATGAAAGAAGTTAATTTTATTTATTGACTATGACCATGACTAGCAATACTTTATCTCAAAGGATCTGGAGCAGTTGTGTTGCTTTCCTGAAAAGCTGCATTTCTTTTAAAGGTTCTCCAATGGTGTCATTAGATAGGAGTCCCAAGATTTAGACGCAACTATGACTAAGGAAGATCATGCTATTTTCAAGTCAGAATTACATGTAGTTTGCAGAGATCATCAGCCCTCCACCTCCAACCCCCTAGAAGGTGTTATTCCCACATCCTTGCAGCCCTTGTTCTTTTAGAGGGTTGAATACATGGATTTAGACAAATGTCAGAAAAGCCTAGCTGTTTCACAGCAGAGCAT